>NC_084795.1:91836410-92136410 GCF_963169125.1 Humulus lupulus
AGTAAGGCTTCCCCCCAAAACTGTTTAGGAACATGATTTGAAAACATGATGGATCTAGAAACTTCAAGAAGATGTCTGTTTTTTCGCTCAGCCACTCCATTTTGTTGCGGAGTATCAACATATGAACTAATGTGAACAATACCTTGATCTAACAAGTATGGACCAAGAATGGAGTTAAAATATTCCTTTCCATTATCAGTTTTCAGGATTTGGATTTTTCGGCGAAATTGATTTTGAATCATGGAATGAAATTTTTTAAAAATAGAAGCAGTATCAGATTTTTCTTTTATAAGGAATGTCCATGTTGTCCTAGTATGATCATCAATAAAGGATACAAACCATCTAGATCAGTTACTCTTGAGGGTCCCCAAATATCACTATGTATCATCGAAAAAGGTTGTGAAGGTTTGTAAGGAAGACTGGGATAAGAGTTTCGAGTATGCTTAGCAAGTTGACATACTTCACAATGAGAATTTTGGTCTTTTGTGGACAAATAACTAAGGAAATAGTTTTTCAAGATAACCAAAATTTGGATGTCCTAGTCGAAAATGCCACAACATAACACGATTTTTATTCGAAACAGACACAGAATTGGAAACAGAATCTAAATTGGAATGATTACCACAATTGGATTTGTGAACTTGTTTACTTTTAGGAGAATCCTTGAGAATATAGAGCCCATCATGCATTTCAGCACTGCCAATCACCTTCTCCGAGCCCTCGACCTGAAATTCACAAAGATTTGAATAGAATTTAGTTACACAATTCAGATCTCGAGTAAGTTTGCTTATTGAAAGAAGATTGCAATTTAGTTTAGGGACAAATAGAACAGATGAAAGGCGAAGTTCATCTGATAAAGTTACTGAGCCGGTCCCTATCACTTTTGAGAGAGAACCATCGGCAATTTTGACGGTGTGGGATTCAGCACATGGTTTGAAGGTGCTAAAGACTTGTAAGTCACCCGTCATATGGTCAGAAGCCCCTGAATCAACAATCCAAGTACCTTTGTTGGAGGTTGCAGTAAATGTGTGAGACGTAGAACCTTGATGACACATTATGCTGACATTTGCCTCGGTTGAAGATGGATTTGGCTGCTGCATACACTGCCCAAGAGGTGTTGGAGTTGCATTGATTTTGTCCTTTGAGAAGTGGCTAACTTCCAAGTCTTGAAAATAGAGGACTTTATGAGAAGAATTGGTGACAAGAGCAACTGATTGAGGAGTGGGTTTGGCTGATTGGAGAAGTTGAGGAGAAGCCATTGATTTGAGAAGGTGATATGTTTGAGATTGGCTTTTAGATGAGGAGTTGGCTGTAACAGCCATTGATAAGAATAGGGAAATGCAGCAAGGAGTGTCGAGGAAGACGTTGCCGGAAAAAGCTCGTCGTCGGGGTGCTGCATGCGCCTACACGCGCCACGTGTGTGGGAGATGGGGCCGGAGATGGAGGTGGCGCGTGAGCCTCACGCGCGGCTCTGTTGGGTGCCGAACTTCAGGGTTTGGTCGACTGGAGGTGCAGGAAGCTTCCTGTGAAGGAGGTGAGAGTAGAAGATTGCCCTAAAATATTTTTCTAAGGTTGAGCTAAAAAGTGCAAAACCCTAATTTTTTTATTGAAAGAGGGCAGAAAAGATTGGAAAGAGTTTTCAATTTTTAGACTACTAATGGCTCTGATACCATGTAGATTTGTGTGAATAATACTTCTAATCTGATTTTATTGATGAATAGTATGGCCTATATATAGGCTGAATACAAAGAGCTAGACAAAAAAATACAACCTAAACATAGCTGTCAATTACAACCTAACTTAGCTGTAAATTACAACCTAAAATTAGCTGTACAAAATGTATTTACAAAGATATTTCTACAGTCCGAGGCCGAGTACTAGGATAAAAAGGCTCGCGGAGTATGTTTTAAGAGTGACAAATTTTCATCGAGGCCATGAGTGCGACCAGAAGTTTCTGCAAGTAATGCTGACTATGCATGAGAAAGAAGCTCCATCAATGGTAGAATCACCACCTCCAACGCCAAACTCGGAGGAGACGATCAGTACAGAGGAGACTTTGGCCACGTCACTGAACTCGTTAGTGGGTGTCTCTTCAGCTCACACAATGAAGTTGGCAGGGCATATTGGGCAATAGCCAGTCACAATATTGATTGATAGTAGGGCAACCCACAATTTCATCTCCATGGATGTGGTCTCAGCTACAGGAATCCCCATAACCCCGACAACGTGCTATGGTATTCTGTTGGGTACTGGCGGGAAGGTGAGGACAGAGGGTATATGTGCCCAAGTGGAGCTAGACTTGGGAGCCTTAAGGGTGGTGATAGATTTCTTGCCCTTGGAGTTGGGAGGAGTGGATGTGATATTGGGTATCAAGTGGCTTGAGACTTTGGGCAACATGCAAGTGAACAGGAGAACTATGGTGATGAGATTCGAAATAGCAAGAGCATGGGTAACATTACAAGGTGACCCGAGCCTATGTAAATCCCCAATCTCACTAAAAGCAATGATTTATACGGTGGAGCATGAAGGCTTGGGGTTTTGGGTGTAGATGGGCACACCCCAAGCGAAGGAAGGAGTAGACTTATGGCATTCCACAGGCTGTGACTGATCTAATTTGTTGAAAATCAGAACCAAATCAGCAAAGAGTTGGAGTAATATAAATTATTTGTACTATATTGTCTTGATTATTTGTAATTATCAGCAAAGATATTTGTTTCCTAGTTTATAAAATTTTGTTCCTGATTCTTAGGGATTAGAATAGTTTGGAATATTTTGTAGAATATTGACAGATGTCATACCTATTTAAAGGCTCAAATTCTATCTAAATAATACATAAGATTTTTTCCTCTGAGTTTTTATGGTATCAGAGACAGGTTCTTTCCAAGCCTTTTTAGCCTCTGTTTAGGTCTTAGTTAGCCATTGTAAAACATGTCTGAAATTTCTAAAACCATTACTGCCATTCCTGCTGTTCTCACAACCCCTTCTCAAACTGCAGCCACTAAAATAGCCCACTCTGAATCTCATTCTGTCCAGCAAATTTCTTGCGGTGGTCACAATCAGTGAGGATGTATGTGCGTGGGAGAGGTAAGATTGGTTATCTAACTGGAGACACTAAGGTGACAATGATGTTTGGGATGCTGAAAACTCCATGATTATGGCCTGGTTAGTCACTTCAATGAATGAAGATATTACTAACTATATGTGTTTTTCCACAGCAAAAGAATTATGGGATAAGGTGACCCAAATGTATTCAGATTTGTGAAATCAGTCTCAAATATTTGAACTGCAACTGAAACTTGGAAGTACTCAACAAGAAGATGATGATGTGACAAAGTATTTTAATTCTCTGATGAGAATGTGCCAGGATCTCGATTTGTTTGATGACTATGAATGGGAGAGCACTAAGGATCTCGCTCACCATTAGAAAAAAAATGGAGGATGATCGGTTCTTCAAATTTCTTGCTAGACTTAGAGTTGAATATGATGAGCCATCTTCTAATGGTCGAGCACGTGTTTGGTGTGATTATTGCAACAAACCAAGGCATACTCGTGAGACATGCTGGAAGTTACATGGCAAACTGGCTGATTGGAAGAACACTAGAGGTAGCGGAGAGAAGAACAACCGTCCTACTCTAGCTGCATACAAAGCCTCTAATTTGAACCAAATTCTCAGCAAAGAATAGCTTGAACAACTTTTGAAATCGCTAAATTTTGATCCACAATCTAGTACTCATGTTGATCTAGCACAAATAGGTAGAAATTCGAATGCTCTTTCTAGCTCTCTATTGTTTGCACCTTGGATCATCGATTCTGGTGCCTCCAACCATATGACAAATAATTATACATTTTTTAACCCCTATTTTCCTTGTTCTGGACATAACAAAGTTCGCATTGCAGATGGTAGTTTTTCACCATTCGCGTGAAAAGGTTCTATAAAAATATCCAATAATATTTAATTAAATCCTGTTCATGTCCCTAAATTGTCTTGCAACCTTCTATCTGTTAGCCAACTATCAAAAGACTCTAACTGTCGTGTTGTTTTCTTTGATTCTTACTGTGAGTTTCAGGACTAGATTTCGGGGAAGACGATTGGTAGTGCTAAAATAATGGCCTTTATTATTTTGATGATTGTCGTGAGTGCGGGCAAGTTCAAGGTCTAAGTGGTAGTACTAGTTCTACTTATGAAACAATAATGCTTTGGCATCAACAATTAGGGCACCCTAGTTTTCTCTATTTGAAACATCTATTTCCTAGTTTGTTTAAAGATGTGGATTTAAAGTCTCTTTATTGTGACATTGCTATTTATCTAAAAGTCATCGTAATTCTTATAAACCTATTGCATATCACATGTCTCGTCCTTTTTATCTAATTCACAGTGATGTTTTTTGGAAAAAAATGGTTTGTCACTTTTATTGATGATCATACTCAATTGTGTTGGGTTTATCTTACGAATGCTAAATTTGAAGTTGCATATTTGTTTAAAGACTTTCATAAAATGATTGAAAACCAATTTCAAAGTAAAATAAGCATTCTTCGAACTGATAATGGCATTGAGTATTTTAATCAATACTTAGGACCTTTCTTACGGTCTAAATGCATTATTCACCAGTCCACATGTCGTGTCACCCCTCAACAAAATGGTATTGGTGAACGAAAAAATCGCCATTTACTTGAAGTAAGTTGAGCTCTAATGTTTTCTATGAATGTACCTAAGTATTTGTGGGGTGAAGCTATTTTAACTTTATGTTATTTAATAAATAGAATGCCTAGCCGAGTTTTGAACAATCAAACCCCCTTGAGTTGTTTTCAAAAGAATTTTCCAATAAGTCGCTTAATCTCTAAACTTGATTTAAAAATATTTGGCTGCATGGTTTTTGTTCATATTCCTTCACAATTTCGCCCCAAGTTAGATCCTAGAGCAAAAAAATGCATTTTTTTGGGGTATGCTTCAAATAAAAAAGGATATAAATGCTCGAATCCAATAAGAAAAAAAATTCATGCAAGTATGGATGTAATATTTCTTGAAAAACAACCTTATTTTGAAAAAACTCATCTTCAGGGGGGAGAAGTTATGAAGATCAATTTTGGGATTTAAATACCACTACTCCTATTCCTAGGATTTACTCATTACCTGATTACCAAAACAACAACCAGATTCTAAATGATGTTTCCAATGTACCAATCCATGAAAATGTTGATGATTTAAGTCCTCCGCATGTTGAGACACATGCAGAAGAACCACCAAAATAATCCAGAACTTCGTGTTTACACTAGACGACGATTTCATCAAACTAATGAAGATCAATTGATTATTCCACCCCAATCGTCTCCTCCGAAAACTGGTCTCTTGGATACCTCAGGTAATTCTTCTCCTAAAAATTCCAATAATCTTATTTTTTCTAATCTAGATCAACCTATTGCACTTAGAAAAAGAGCTAGGTCATGTTCCCAACTTCCTATTGCAAAATATCTATCCTACCATAGATTATCAGAAACTCATAGAGCATTTACTTCTAATATTTCTCATGTGTTTGTACCAAGAAACATTCAGGAAGCATTTGATGATCCAGATTGGAAGATAGCAGTTTTAGAAGAGGTAAAAGCTCTCCATAAAAATATGACATGGGAAGTGGTCGATCTACTACAAGGGAAGAAAACAGTCGGCTATAAATGGGTCTTTACAGTCAAATACAATGTAGATGGCAGCATAGAGAGATACAAAGCGAGGCTGGTGGCATAAGGCTTTACTCAAATCTATGGCATAGATTACCAGGAGACCTTTTCTTCTAGTGCTAAGTTAAACTCAGTCTGCATCTTACTTTCTCTAGCAGTTCATCATAACTGGCCCTTATTTCAGCTGGACATTATAAATGCCTTTCTAAATGGAGGAGGTGTTCATGGAGTTACCTCCAGGATTTGATGGAAAATTTGAAAATGGAAAGGTATGTAAACTGAAAAAATCTTTGTATGGCCTTATGCAGTCACCACGGGCTTGGTTTGAATGTTTTGGGAAGGCTGTAAAAAGACATGGCTATAACCAGAGTTAGGCTGATGACAGCATGTTCTACAAACACTCAAGAAGTGGAAAAATAGCGGTGCTTATCGTCTATGTTGATGATATAGTTTTGACAGGGGATGACTACACAGAACTTGTAGAGATTAAAAAATTGTCAAAAGATTTTGAAGTCAAAGATCTTGGAAACCCCAAATATTTTCTTGGTATGGAATTTGCAAGGTCTAAAGAAGGGCTAGTTGTCTCAAAACGCAAGTATGTTCTGGATTTGTTAAAAGAAACTGGTTTACTTGGATGTAAACCTGCTGAAACACCTAAGGAATACAATATAAAGCTTCTGCCTAAAAGTTCAGATGCACATGTGGATAAAGAGCAATATCAACGGTTAGTGGGAAAACTCATATTTGTCTCACACCCGACCAGATATTGCCTTTGTAATAAGTGTTGTAAGTCAATTCATGGAGTAGAAGTTTACACAGATGCTGATTGGGCAGGAAGCGTCACTGACAAAAGATCAACCTCGGGCCAGCGCACCTTTGTGGGAGGAAACTTAGTTACTTAGTGTAGTAAGAAACAAAGTGTGGTGGCACGAAGTAGCGCTGAAGCTGAATTTAGAGCAGTTGCACTTAGCATTTGTGAGATATTAAGGATTAAAAATCTTCTTGAAGAACTAAAGATGGGAATTCAATCACCAATGAAGGTTTACTGTGATAACAAATCAACTCTCTTAATAGCTCACAATCCTGTTCTTCATGATCGAACCAAACATGTGGAAATTCACAAACATTTTATAAAAGAGAAATTGGAGAACAGATTCATTTGTATGACTTATGTTCTCAGTACATATCAGATTGCAGACATTTTCACTAAAGGGTTACCAACCAAGCAGTTCGAACACTTAATTGGCAAGATGTCCATGAAAGATATTTTATGTCCACCTTGAGGGGGAGTGTTGAAAATCAAAACCAAATCAGCAAAGATTTGGAATGATATAAACTATTTGTAATATATTGTCTTAATTATTTGTAATTATCAGCAAATATATTTGTTTCCTAGTTTAGATAATTTTGTTCCTGATTCTTAGGGATTAGAATAGTCTAGAATATTTTGTAGAATATTGACAGATGTTACATTAGATTTTTTCCTCTTCAACGTTATAGCTCTGTTTTCTCAATGCCAGCAGGGTTGCCGTCATGTCGAGCTCGGGAACATGCGATTAACTTATGGGAAGGGGCCGACCCAATCTCAGTTCAACCATACCGTTATGCTCAGGTGCAAAAGGACGAGATTGAACGGTTAGTGGAGATGATGCAGGCAGGGATCATTCGGCCTAGTACGAGTTCGTTCTCAAGTCTGGTTTTGTTGGTTAGGAAGAAAGATGGGCGTTGGAGGTTTTGTGTGGATTATCGGGCATTGAATCGTGAGACAGTGGCGGACAAGTTTCCTATTCTTGTGTTAGATGAGCTACACGGAGCTCAAGGGTTTTCCAAGTTGGATTTGAAGTCGAGTCATCATCAAATTAGGGTGGCTGCTCGGGATGTGGAAAATACGGTGTTTCGTACACATGAAGGCCACTATGAGTTCCTCGTCATGCCTTTCGGGCTGACCAACGCGCCAACCACTTTCCAAGGGGTGATGAATGAGGTGTTTAGGGAGTTTTTACGCAAGTTCATTTTGGTGTTCTTTGATGACATCTTGATCTATAGTAGTTCTTTGGAAGAGCATGTGCATCACTTGAGTTAGTGTTAGAGAGGCTTCGACAACATAGCTTGTATGCTAATCAGAAGAAGTGCTTGTTCGCTCAAGCAAAGGTTGAGTACCTCGGCCACGTCATCTCAGCTCAAGGGGTGGCGGCTGTCCCGAGCAAATTAGAAGCCATGGCTAATCGGCCCACGTCGAAGACGATTAAGGAGCTTAGGGGATTCTTGGGATTGACGTGTTATTATAGAAAGTTCGTTAAGGGGTACAGAAGCATAGCTCGTCCACTTACAGACCAGCTAAGGAAGGATGCTTTTGGATGGACACCGGGGGCGCGAGAGGCCTTTGTCCAATTGAAGCATGCTATGTGTAATGTCCAAGTTTTGGCCCTTCTTGATTTTTCAGCACCTTTCGTGGTCAAGGCCGATGCATCAGGATTGGGGTTAGCGGCCAATTGCATTCTATAGCCAAGTTCTGTCACCTCGAGCTCGCACCAAATTGATATATGAGTGTGAGTTAATGGCTATAGTGTTGGCCATTCAGAAATAGCAACCCTATTTGTTGGGAAGGAAATTTTTGGTGAGGACGGATCAACGAAGTTGAAAGTATTTGTTGGAGCAGCGATTAATGGCTATTGAGCATCAGAAATGGCTCACCAAGATTTTGGGGGTATGATTTTGAGATACAATATAGGTCGGGTCTGGAGAATAAGGCAGTAGATGCCTTATCGTGCATGTATGGTGACGTTTCCTTGGCTGTCATTTCAGTTCCGAATGTGTTGTCTATACCGGATTTACAAGCCCATATAGCATCGAACCCGACATTATCCAAGGTGGTTCGTGAGTTGGAAAAGGGGCAGGATTGTGGTGGCTATTCGGTGGTGCAAGGGTGTCTAAAATTTAGGGGTCATTTAGTTTTGCCAGCAACGTCTCCTTTTATTCAAATCTTGCTGCAAGAGTATCATGGGGGACATTCGGGAGTCTTTAGAACCTTTCAAAGAGTGGCAACAGACTTGTATTGGCCAGGAATGCGGAAGGATGTGCAGAAATTCGTAGCTGAGCATGCCATTTGCCAACAAAACAAATATGCAGCACAAACTCCAGCTAGTTTACTATAGCCACTACCAATTCCAGAACAAATATGGGAAGATATTTCAATGGATTTCATTGAGGGGTTACCATTTTCTAATGGGTTTGATGCTATATTGATAGTGGCTGATCGTTTGAGCAAGTATGCTCATTTTATGCCTTTGAGACATCCGTTTACAACCCTCACTGTAGCTAATATTTTTTTTCGTGAATTGTCAAGTTGCATGGAGTACCTCGCTCCATTGTGGCAGACATGGATAAGGTTTGTAGAAAAATATACTCTTGATTGTTATTTTCATTTCTAAAGGAATAGCCTTTAAATAGGCCGAGTACAAAATGTATTTCTAGGTATAAACTAATTTGCATTAATTGCACCTTAGCTGTAAAATACTAACTAATGAGCTGTAAAACACTAACTAATAATTCAGATTATTTCTATACCCTCCCTCAAGCTGGTGCATACAAGTCCCACATGCCCAGCTTGCACACTTGCTCATCAAAACTTTCTTTTGATATTCCTTTTGTTAGCAAATTAGCAGCTTGTTGTTTGCTTGGCACATAAACGACACAGTTCTTTTTCTTCAATTTTTTCTTCTATGAAATGATGGTCCACCTCCACATGTTTGGTTCTATCATGATGAACCGGATTGTGTGCTATATTAATAGCTGATTTATTGTCGCTGTACAGTTTCAAAGGATTCACTCTTTGAAGTTGTAGTTCTTCAAGAACTCGTTTGATCCAGATCAATTCACATACTCCTTGAGCAAGAGCTCTAAGCTCAGCTTCAACACTGCCTCTTGCGACAACATGTTGTTTCTTACTTCTCCAAGTATCAAGGTTTCTCCATACCTTGGTACAATATCCAGATGTTGATCTTCTGTCCTCTATTGAACCTGCCCAGTCTGTATCAGTGAAAGCTTTTATGCCTCTTTCTCCATTTTTTCTGAACAATAGACTTTTTCCGAGTGTCTTCTTTAGATACCATAATATCTTGTTAACTGTATCCAAGTGTTCTTCGAAAGGGTTGTGCATATACTGACTGACCAAGCTAATTGCAAAGGCAATGTCATGTCTAGTGTGAGACAAATAGATCAATTTTCCCACTAGTCGTTGATACATCCCTTTATCTACAGGTTTCTCCTCATCTTTCTTCTTGTACTTCCCTTTGGGTTCCACCGGTGTTGCTGCTGGTTTACATTTGAGAATACCAGTCTCTTTGAGTAGATCAATAACATACTTACGTTGAGAGACTGAAATCCCCTGCTTGGTTCTTGCAAACTCCATACCCATAAAGTATCTCATCTGACAAAGATCTTTTACCTCAAATTCTTGGGCTAGTAAGTAGTCTTATAAGCTCCTCCATTCCATTAAGGTCATTTCCAGTTATAATCATATCATCAACATAGATAATAAGAATTACAATCTTACCATCTTGTGAATGTTTGAAGAATAGAGTATGATCCGACTGACCTTGTTTGTACCCATGCTTCTTGATCACTTGATTGAACCTCTCAAACCATGCTCGTGGTGAATGCTTCAAGCCATAGAGAGATTTCTTTAAGTGACATGCTGTTTCTTTTCCATATTTTTCTTCGAGGCCAAGAGGAATCTTCATATAGACCTCTTCCTCTAAATTTTCGTTTAGAAAGGCGTTCTTAATATCAAGTTGCTGCAATAGCCAATCAAGATTAGCAGCTATTGATAGGAGAACTCTTATTGTGTTTAGTTTTGCCACTGGTGTAAATGTGTCTGTGTAGTCCACCCCGTAAGTTTGAGTCCCTTTGCAACCAATGTTGCCTTGTATCTTTCTATAGTACCATCAACTTTGTATTTCACTGTGAATACCCATTTGCATTCTACCACATGCTTGTCTTTTGGCTCAACAACTATTTTTCAGGTAGCATTTTTTTCCAACGCCCCTATTTCCTCTTCAACCGCTTTCTTCCACTCAGGAATGGACAAGGCTTCATCAATATTCTTTGGAATAATTGTCTCTTCAATTTTGGCAGCAAATTCTCTAAATTTTGGTGTGAATCCGCTGTAGCATACATACTTAGATATAGGAAGTAAAGTACAATTCCTCACTCCCTTCCTTTTTGCAATGGGCAGATCTGATTCTATCACACCCGAACTAGGATTAGAATCAAATGAAGTTGGACTCAAAGAATCACTTACATTAGGATTTGTCACTGGTTCAGACTCATGGGAGACGAGATCCGTAGCTGGTGGTATTACTTGATGTTTGTCCCGTCATTTAGTATAAACCAACAACTCTTTTCTGCATTTATTCGGTCTGTGTTGACATGTTCAAAATTTATTGTTAGGTTGTTAGAGTTTTTTTACCTTATTTGTAGGATAAGTTGTTAGTTTGTTATTAGATATATTGTATATATATGATATTCAGTCATGATAAATAAAAAAACAAGAGAGAATACGATGAACTCTTATTTTTATATACTTCTTTTCTGTAGATATTTTTTCTTCTTGTTTAATATACTTTTCTGGTATCAGAGCTGAGAAGTATATTTCACGATTGAAGAAAATATGAACCTTACAGGAGTAAGTGAAGGTCAGGTGCCGGATAAGTCTTTAGACTCAATCCAACCGACCTCCAAAATTACTCAAACTTCTCTCTCAGAAAATATGTTTTCACTTCAAATCTCGTCCTTCAAATTGAATGGACGAAATTTTCTCAGCTGGTCCCGATCGGTTAAATTGGTCATCCGCGGCAAGGGAAAGATTGGCTTCATTGATGGCTCTAAACCTATTCCAGATATTTCAGATTCTGCCTACACTTATTGGGACATCAACAACTCCATGGTAATGTCGTGGCTTATTAATCCCATGGAGAATTCGATCGCTGAAATTTATCATCTCTATTCAACAGCAAAAGAAATATGGGATGCCGTGACAGTAGCTTATCCGGACCTAGAAGATGCTTCTCAAATGTTTCAGCTACGTACTTGGTCTCGTAATCTTCGTCAAGGTGAAACTAATGTCGCTCTGTATTTTAATAATCTCACAAAACTCTAGCAGGAATTAGATTTATTCTCTCCTCAAACCTGGAATGATCCTAAGGATGTTGCTATATATCGTAAGATTCTTAATAAGGAGCGCACCTATGATTTTCTTGCTGGACTAAATGACAGCCTTGACAACGTACGCAGTCGTATTCTTGGCCTCAAAACAATTCCGTCACTCGATGAAATCTTTGCCAAGGTACGCCGCGAAGAGTCTCGAAAACTTGTCATGCTCCCAACTGTTGTCCAACAAAAGAATGCTTCCTCACCAGAGTCATCGGCATTGGCTACTCGTAACATTGATAACCGCAACTTAAAAAAAACATCCCAATTTTGTGATCATTGTCAACGACCATATCACACAAAAGCAACCTGTTGGAAGCTTCATGGCAAACCGGCTGATTGGGTTCCTCGTCATCTCCGTGGCACTGATAATAAGGGATTACAAGCTTCATCCTTATCTGACTGTAACAGTCCTTTCTCCAAAACTCAGCTTGATCATCTTAGTAAACTTTTTGCTGGAAATTCAGCTTCGTTAATAGCACAAGGTACATCACTTTCTGCTATTGCTGCTGCTTCCTCTGATTCTGCTCCTTGGATTATCGACTCTGGTGCTTCCGATCACATGACGGGTAATCGATCTTTGTTTTCAAATTATTCTCCATACAACGGTAATCGTATGGTTAAGATTGCCAATGGTTCATTTACTCGTGTGACTGGTATTGGTTCAGTTCATTTTAATCCAGATTTTTCACTACAGAATGTGCTTTATGTACCTGAGTTATCATGTAACCTTCTGTCTATAACTACTGATCTCTGCTGTGTTGTCAATTTTCACCTAGTTTATGTGTTTTTCAGGACCAGCTCTCGGGTCAGATGATTGGGAGTGCTAAGGAAGTCTCAGGTCTCTATTATTTTTTGCATAAAAAGTCTACGGATGGGAGCTGCCTTCTTGTGACTGAATCTTCATCCTCTCATAAAAATAAAGTGATGCTTCTTCATTATTGATTAGGTCATCCTAGTTTTTCTTATTTACGTCGTATGTTTCCAAAACTTTTTTCCAATAAAGACTCATTTGTTTGTGAAATATTTTACTTGCTAAACATACTCGTGTTTCGTTTCCAATGCAACCTTATAAACCTTCTAGGCCTTTCTCACTCATTCACAGTGATTTATGGGGCCCTTCTCGGGTCTCATCAGTTTCTAATAAAAAATGGTTTGTTTCATTTATTGATGATCATATGATAGGCCACCGATCACCTATGTTTACTCTAGGAAGTATAAGGGTAAACGTGAGGGTGAGCAGTAGAGAATAAATGTGAGCAGAGTTAGTTATGAGAGAAAGGTTATTGTAAGGGAGGGTGTACCTACTGTGATGGGGTAGGGATATAAAAGGGGGACTTGTCTTAGTTAAAGGTGTGAAAAAGTGTATTCAGTAAGTGGTAGGGACTAGGCTCTCAGACACCTAGACTTCAATATATATATCATTCCATTTTTCTCTGTTCTCTGTTGTTTTTTTTCTGGTTTGTCTGTTGTTTGGTTATCAGAAATTGCAGGGAAGTCTATCAAAGTGGTATCAGAGCAATCCGACTTCCATGGGACCTAAGAGGGATTCACAGTTTGACAATTTGGAGGAGAGGCTGGAAGAAATTCAGACGGGAGTTCAAAGGGAACTGCACGACGTCAGAACTGAATTTCAGCAATTCCCTAAGGAGTTGGAGTCGTTGAAGCAAGAAGTGCAGAGGTTGCCGGCTATGGAGAAGAAGATGGATTATCTGGTTGCACATCTGACTGTGTTGTTGCAAGCTTAGGGGAATCAGCAAGCCGATCTCACAGGGGGAAGTCGAGATCGATCGTCTCGGGCAGGGGACGAAGGGCCATTGCGAGATACTGTTTCGCGTCCAACGGGACTGCACAGCCCACCACCGCATCTGGAATCATCGCCGCCGCCGCCACCAGTGACCACCATGGACGCTGGCCAATCCGAGGTGAATATGGGCCCAGATTTTCGCCCCCTTCGCATGGAGTTGCCCTTGTTTTCGGGGGAGAATCCGGATGGGTGGGTTTATCGCATTGAGCGTTATTTTTTACTCACTCGCATGACTGAAGCTATGATGTTGGAGACGGCCATAGTCAGTTTAGATGGAGATGCACTGACTTGGTTTCAGTGGGAGAATCAGAGGCGTCCTATTACTTCTTGGGCAACTCTGCGGAGGTTGCTTATCCTTCGATTTAGAGCTGCTCCGATCGGGTCTCTGTCGGAAGAGTTCCTTTCTGTGACCCAGTAGTCGACGGTGAAGGAGTACCGTGCGAAGTGGGAGATCCTAGCTTCACGTGTTCTTGACGTTCCAGAGCACATATTGGAGGGAAGCTTCATGCGTGGGCTGAAGGATGACATCAAGGCTGCTCTCCATATTTTACAACCTCTAAGCCTGGCCCAAATAATGGAAACAGCACAGAGAGTTGAGGAGGGGCAACAATTGTTTATGGCAGGCCCACACCCGAAGCCCAGTTTGCAGAAATCAGGCCCAAATTTTAATCAGAATTTTAGACAAACCCTAACTGGTTTGTCTACACGATCTATGCCGCCAGCCACTCAGGGAGGACATCACCAATCGTTTCCAGTAGCCACCAACACCAGGCCGACCACCACGCCGCCGTCGAGATCGCCGCCACCATTCCGCCGTCTCACGGAAGCCGAGTATCAAGAGAAGAAAGCTAGAGGAATCTGTTTCAAGTGTGACAAGAAATTCTATAGGGGGCATGAGTGTGACCAACGAGCATTACAGATATTGTTGATTACAGACGAGGAAGATGGCAGGGGCACAGAAGAGTCGCTGCCACAATCACCGGATTCCGGCAAAACAGAGGTGGTGGAGGAGACTTTGGCAACGCTATCTCTTAATTCTTTGGTGGGCATTTCCTCTGCCCATACCTTAAAATTGGCGGGCCACATTGGACAGCGACCAGTGACGGTGTTAGTCGACAGCGGCGCCACTCACAACTTCATCTCCATGGATGTGGTGTCTCAAGTGGGCATCCCGATTACCGCTACAACCTGCTATGGTGTATTGCTGGGTACTGGGGGAAAGGTCGGGGGAAAGGTGCGAATTGAAGGTGTGTGTGCTCAGGTGGAATTGGATTTGGGCGCAGTACGGGTGGTGACTGATTTCTTGCCTTTGGAGTTGGGAGGGGCAGACGTGATCTTGGGCATCAAGTGGCTGGAAACCTTGGGAAATATGCAGGTTAATTGGAAAACAATGGTTATTCGTTTTGAAATGGCAGGAGTGTGGGTGACGCTACAAGGAGATCCGAGTTTGTGCAAATCCCCTATTTCCCTTAAGGCGATGATACTGTCGGCAGAGAAGGAAGCTCATGGTTTCTGGGTTCATTTTGGGCACGTGGCCGTGGGACAGGAGGTGGACACTCAGCAGCTGCCACCGATGATTACAGATTTGTTGGACCAGTTTCGTCAAGTTTTTTGCACACCAGTGGGGTTGCCTCCTAGCCGTGGGCGTGAGCACACTATCACCCTTAAGGCAGGGTCGGGACCGATTTCTGTTAGACCCTATCGTTATGCACAAATTCAGAAGGATGAAATTGAGAAGTTAGTGCGCGAAATGCTCAATGCCGGCATCATACGCCCAAGTACCAGCCCATTTTCTAGCCCGGTTTTGTTAGTAAAAAAGAAGGACGGGAGTTGGCGTTTCTGCGTTGATTATCGGGCCTTGAACAGAGAAACGGTGGCTGATAAATTCCCTATTCCGGTGATCGATGAGCTCTTGGATGAGCTTTATGGTGCCACGGTCTTTACCAAGTTAGATCTCAAGTCGGGCTATCACCAAATTCGAGTCATATCCAAGGACGTGGAGAAGACAGCTTTTAGAACTCATGAAGGTCACTATGAGTTCTTAGTTATGCCTTTTGGGTTGACAAATGCGCCGGCCACGTTTCAAGCCCTCATGAATGACGTTTTTCGGGAGTACTTAAGGAAATTTGTTCTTGTGTTCTTTGATGATATTTTGATCTATAGTACGTCTTTGGAAGAGCATACCCACCATCTTCACTTGGTCCTAGCACGCCTACAACAACATCAACTCTATGCCAATCAAAAGAAATGCCTATTTGCTCAAGAAAAGGTGGAGTACTTAGGCCATATTATCTCTGCCCAAGGAGTTTCAGCGGATCCCAGCAAGATTTCAGCCATGGAAACGTGGCCAACACCCAAGAATATACGAGCATTGAGAGGATTTTTGGGCTTGACGGGGTACTACCGCAAGTTTGTGAAGGGTTATGGTGGGATAGCAAGACCTTTGACGGACCAATTGAGAAAGGATGCCTTTGGATGGACACAAGAGGCGGAGGAAGCGTTTGGTTGTTTGAAGGCAGCGATGTGTTCGGCACCGGTTTTGGCACTTCCCAACTTTTCCGCACCATTTGTAGTAGAGGCGGATGCCTTATGAGGAGGTTTAGGGGCGGTTCTTATGCAAGACAGCCGCCCTATAGCTTATTTCAGCCATGCTTTATCACCAAGAGCTAAGGCCAAATCGGTCTATGAACGGGAGTTGATGGCGATTGTGCTTGCTATTCAAAAATGGAGGCCTTATTTGTTGGGTCGGAAATTTTTAGTGCGCACGGATCAAAAGAGTTTGAAGTTCTTGTTGGAACAAAGGTTGGTGGCAATGGAACATCAAAGGTGGCTTACTAAGCTCTTGGGTTATGATTTTGACATTCAATACCGGCCCGGATTGGAAAACAAAGCTGCTGATGCTTTGTCTAGAGTGTGCAATGACGCTGCCTTGGCTGTCATTTCAGCACCTAACTTGATCTCCATTCCCGATTTGCAAGCACATGTGGCGACGGACCCAGCCTTAGCGAAGATACTTCAAGAACTATCCCTAGGGAGGCCGTGTGGGGGGTTCTCACTGGTGCAAGGGTGTTTGAAGTTTAAAGGCAGATTGGTTCTTCCTTCATCATCTCCTTTCATCCCTCTCCTTCTACAAGAGTATCATGGCAGCAAGATAGGGGGTCATTCGGGGGTTTTTAAAACGTTTCAGCGGCTGTCAGCGGACTTATATTGGAAAGGAATGCGTCGGGATGTTCAGAAATTCGTCACAGAATGTTCGATTTGTCAACAACACAAGTACCTTGCTCAGACCCCAGCGGGTTTGCTACAACCGCTGCCTATTCCGGAACAAATTTGGGAGGATGTTTCTATGGATTTTATAGAAGGATTACCGCTGTCCAACGGGTTTGATTCAATCTTAGTAGTGGTGGACCGTTTAAGCAAGTATGCCCATTTTATTTCCTTGCGTCACCCATATTCAGCAACTACTATAGCTGCTGTTTTTGTTAGAGAGGTGGTGAAATTACATGGGATTCCAAGATCTATTGTTTCCGATAGAGACAAAATATTCCTCAGTCTTTTTTGGAAGGAACTTTTCAGGTTGCAGGGCACGGCGCTGAAGCAAAGCACGGCATATCATCCTCAATCGGATGGCCAAACGGAAGTGGTTAATCGCTGCCTAGAGACGTATTTGCGCTGTTTTGTTAGCCTCAAACCCAGCCAGTGGGTACGTTGGCTCCCTTGGGCAGAATACTGGTACAATACATCTTTTCACTCCTCCGCTGGCATGACTCCCTTCAAGGCAGTATACCACAGAGATCCACCTCCTTTGCTGCGATTTGAGCCTGCTAGTACGCGTGTTTCAGAGGTAGAACAGACTTTGCAAGCACGGGATGATATTTTGTCCTTGCTGAAACAAAACCTCCAGCGAGCTCAGCAGAAAATGAAGCATCAGGCAGATAAGAAACGGCGGGATCTTCAATTTGCAGTTGGCGACATGGTTTATGTGAAGCTCAGACCGTATAGGCAGCGAAGTTTAGCGAAGCGTAAGAATGAGAAGCTGGCGCCCAAGTATTTTGGTCCATACCCAGTAATTTCCAAGGTTGGGGCAGCAGCGTATAAATTGCAACTTCCTCCAGCAGCAACTATCCATCCCGTTTTTCATGTTTCTCTCCTTCGCCCAGCCTTGGGACCAAACCAGACAGCAACACAAATGCCCGCGGCAATGACTGAAGAGCTCGAATGGATGCTGGAACCAGCGGCTGTTTTGGAGGTCAGACCCGGCACCAACAAGGAACAACCACAAGCTCTCATTCAATGGCGTAACCTCTCAGTTTTTGAAGCAACATGGGAAGACTTTGACGTCATACAACACCAGTTTCCTCATTTTCACCTTGAGGACAAGGTGAAGCTTTTAGGGGGCCGTATTGATAGGCCACCGATCACCTATGTTTACTCTAGGAAGTATAAGGGTAAACGTGAGGGTGAGCAGTAGAGAATAAATGTGAGCAGAGTTAGTTATGAGAGAAAGGTTATTGTAAGGGAGGGTGTACCTACTGTGATGGGGTAGGGATATAAAAGGGGGACTTGTCTTAGTTAAAGGTGTGAAAAAGTGTATTCAGTAAGTGGGAGGGACTAGGCTCTCGGACACCTAGACTTCAATATATATATCATTCCATTTTTCTCTGTTCTGTGTTGTTTTTTTTCTGGTTTGTTTGTTGTTTGGTTATCAGAAATTGCAGGGAAGTCTATCATCATACTTGTGTTTGTTGGGTGTATTTACTTCGTGAGAAAAATGAAGTGGCAAGTGTTTTTGAACGTTTTTATGCCATGATTGAAACACAATATGAAACAAAAATTCAATTCTTACGAATTGATAATGGGACAGAATATTTTAACTCTGTTCTTGAGCCATTTCTCTTAAAAAAAAATGGTATCCTTCATCAGAGTTCATGTGTCAACACCCCTCAACAAAACGGGGTGGCTGAACGAAAAAATCGTCATCTTTTAGAGGTCTCGAGAGCTCTTTTATTTGGGGCTAATGTCCCAAAACGTTTTTGGGGTGATGCTCTTTTTAACAGCTTGTTTCTTGATTAATCGCATGCCCTCGAAAGTTCTTAAATTTCAAACTCCTTTACAAAGTTTGCGAATTTCTTTTCCAAACAACAGATTTTTTTCAGAGATTGATCTTCGAGTATTTGGCTGCTCTGTATTTGTTCACATTCATACTCAAAATTGTGGTAAACTTGAACCCTGCTCTCACAAATGTGTTTTTCTTGGCTACTCATCTCTTCAAAAAGGATATCGCTGTTTTTCTGTTGAACAAAATAAATATTTCATTTCAAAAGATGTCACTTTTTTGGAAAATCAACCATTTTTCTCAAAAATTCAGCCTCAGGGGGAGCATTTAGGTGATCTGAATTTTCCTGATCAAGTTACAAACTCTCAGGTAAATTCAAACTGGGAACCTGGGAATATTTTTGGCACTCAAATTTGCCTCACATATCTCCAGCTCCAGATCCAGCACCTCAAATATTAATTCCATCACCTCCAAGGCCTCCAGCTCCAACACCTCAAATAACGATTTCCCCAATACCTCAAAATTCTCAACCAATTCCTAATTTCATCCTAGGAAAATCTCCACTGATAAACTCAGAAAAACCACCTCAGTCTACCACGATAACACCTTTTCCTCACTTGTACAAGACGATCGATTATGCAAAAAGATAATACTGTCGAGCAACCTACACACCAAGAGTTAGATCCGGGAACAGGTAATGATTTACATGTAAATGAAATTGATCTTCCAATTGCTCTAAGAAAAGGAACTCATAGCTGTACTCAGCATTCTATTTCTAAGTTTGTTGGCTACTCTCATCTTTCTCAACAGATGCAGACTTTGGTTACTAGTTTATTAGCTATTGAAATTCCTGCCAATGTTGAAGAAGCTTACAAAAATAGTAATTGGAAACAAGCTGTCCTTGAAGAAATGAAAGCATTAGATAAGAACAATACTTGGGAGGTAGTCGATCAGCCATGTGGAGTAGTTCCTATTGGGTGAAGATGGGTTTTCACGGTGAAATATAAGGAAGATGGTTCGATTGAACGCTACAAGGCCAGGTTAGTGGCGAAGGGTTACACACAAACCTATGGATTAGATTACCAAGAGACTTTTGCACCTCTGCAAAAGTTAATACAATCCGTGTGTTATTATCTCTTGCTGCCAATTTCAACTGGCCTCTTCAACAATTAGATGTAAAAAATGTCTTCTTGAATGGTGACTTAGAAGAAGAAGTGTACATGGAATTACCATCGGGTTTTGACTCAGAAAGGAGGATTGGGAAGGTATGCCGTCTTAAAAGGTCATTATATGGGTTAAAACAATCTCCTCGTGCTTGGTTTGAGAGATTTACCAAGACAGTTCGAAAACATGGCTACAAACAAACACAAGCAGATCATACACTTTTCTATAAATCGAGTAATGGGAAAATATCGATCTTAATAGTGTATGTTGATGATATAATTGCTACAGGAGATGATGGTGCTGAAATTAATAGAATAAAACAAAAGCTTGCTGAAGATTTTGATATGAAAGATTTAGGGAATCTTCGGTATATTCTAAAGATGGAAGTTGCTCAAAATAAGGATGGAATCTTTGTGTCACAACGAAAATATGTTTTAGATCTTCTGAAAACAACTGGAATGTTGGGATGTAAACCTGTGGAAACACCTATGGATGCTAATGTGAAGCTCAGTAATGACAACACTGATAATCAGCCAGTTGATAAAGGACAATACCAGAGGTTAGTAGGTAAACTCATCTACTTATCTCATACAACACCAGATATTGCTTTTGCAGTAAGTTGTGTAAGCTAGCTTATGCATGCACCATCTCAAAGTCATCTTGATGCTGTGTACTGAATCCTCAAGTACTTGAAAGGCACACCTGGACGAGGGTTATTATTTAAAAGAAGGGAAAACAGAGAAGTAGAAGTTTATGTTGATGCTGATTGGGCAGGCTCTCCTATTGATCAGCATTCAACTTCAGGTTATTGTTCTTGTGTATTTGGTAATCTTGTGACTTGGAGGTGTAAGGAACAAACAGTGGTAGCTAGAAGTAGTGCTGAAGCTGAACTTAGAGATACATCTCTTGGTATTTGTGAAGCTCAATGGTTTGAATAAAAAAACTGAACAAATCAAAAAAGGACAGCAAGGGCAAGAACACGCTGAGGTGAGTAGGAGAACCACAGATGAAGGAAGCCAAGGAAGAGGATGTTGAAAAAATGGCTGTCAAAGGCTGCACGAGCCGACGTGTGGTGGAGAGGGCGGCGGCTGGAGGCGGCGCATGGGGCTCATGTGCGGCTCTATTGGGCACTGAATTTTGGGGTTGCGCTGATCGGAGGCTGGGCAAACTCCCTAGGTCGGAGGTGAGAATAGAAAACCACTCCAACATAGTTTTCTAAGATTTGAACCTTAAGAGTACCAAACCCTATTTTTTTTAAGAAAGGGCTGAGAAAAAATAAAAATAAAATCCTAATTTTTTAGCTTCTAAAGCTCTGATACCATGTAGAAATATATACTCTTGATTGTTATTTTTATTTCTAAAGAAATAGCCTTTAAATAGGCTAAGTACAAAATGTATAATCTAGGTATAAACTAATTTACATTAATTACACTTTAGTTGTAAAACACTAACTAATGAGCAGTAGAACACTAACTAATAATTCAGATTATTTCTACAAGGTCTTTCTTAGCCTATTTTGGAAAGAACATTTCAGGTTGCAAGGTACTGCACTGAAGCGAAGTACAACCTATCACCCACAATTTGATGGGCAAACAGAGGTGGTTAACCGTTGTTTGGAAACGTATTTACATTGTTTTGTGAGTTTGAAACCCAGTCAATGATCCAAGTGGCTGCCATGGACTGAGTATTGGTATAACACCACATATCATTCGTCGGCAAGAACAACTCCCTTTAGGGCCGTTTATCACCGTGATCCCCCACCCCTGCTGCATTTTGAGTCAAACTCTACTCTTGTTTTAGCTGTGGAACAGAATTTGAAAGATAGGGATGACATTCTTGGTTTGCTGAAGCAAAATCTTCAAAGGGCTCAACAGAAAATGAAGGTACAGGCTGATCGCAAGAGGAGAGATGTAAACTTCAAGGTGGGTGATTTAGTTTATGTTAAGTTAAGGCCATATAGACAAAGAACTGTAGCTAAAAGGCTGAATGAGAAGCTGGCACCTCGCTTCTTTGGACCTTTCCCCATCACAGCTCGGGTGGGCATGGCTGCCTACAGACTTCAGTCGCCTCCGGCTGCATCAATCCACCCAGTTTTTCATGTATCAATGCTCAAGGCAGCACTTGGACCGTAGCAGCAAGCATCATCGTTGCCCCCAGGATTAACAGCAGAGTTGGAATGGTTGCTGGAACCGGAAGAAATGTTGAAAGTGAGATCGGGTACACATAAGAAAGCTCCATAGGCGCTCATTAAATGAGTTACTCTGCTGGAGTTTGAGGCTACTTGGGAGGATTTTCGCGTCATACAGGACCAGTTTCCCAATTTTCACCTTGAGGACAAGGTGAGACTCCTGGTGGGCAGTATTGATAGACCTCCTTTGACTTATGTCTATGCACGGAGGAGTAGGAAAGGTAATAGTAGGGTGGCAGCAGAGAATAATTAGTTACTTGGGAGGTATGCAGGTTGTTATGAGAGTTTGGCTAGACTGTGAGTAAAGTACAAGGGAATAGGATGAGGAATAGAATATAAGCAAGTGTGAGAGTTATTGGTGAGGTGTGAAGAATTTGGTACGGTGTAATCCTTTGGGGAGAGACTAGGCTCTCGAATGCCTAGTTATCAATACAGAGACATCTATTTTCTTTTCAATCTGTGGCTGTGCTAACCATTGTTGCAGGTTTATTCTACCAGAAACATAACACAAAAAATCAACTAATTTCTTGACACCCTTATTTATCTACTTCAAAGAGTTTGTCCAAGTCATTGGAAGAACCCATTGATTTCAACAGACCAGTTATGAATTGTACAGTCGCTCTGTTTGTCAGTGTCTGTTTTTCTTTCTTTTATTTTTCTTGGAGGACTTAAAGAAACCAAAAATTAAATATGTATTTTTCATCTGTGACAAAAACTATACGGTTTTCTTTCCCAAAAGAAAGTTATTATTTTTTCCTCATTCTTTTCTCTTTTGTGCTGCAGCTGAAGTTATCAGGTTGGAAAACAGAGCGTCTTCTGTCCCCCTCAATCAGTTGGAAGGCAAATTGGAGCTCTGGGTCTTTAGATGAGAAGCTTGACTAAGAAATGTATCTAGTGCAGCCTTTTATACAGTTTTTTTTTTCTTCAATAGAATGGCCCAAGCAGCCTTCAACTTATTTTATGATATCGTTACAGAAAATAAGGCTATTGTTAACAATAACACTGCTAGACAACTTTAACACTATGATATGTGACTTGATTAGGAGTTCCTTCTTGTTTTAGTACAAGGGATTTTAGCCGAATGGCAAAATTTTGGTTCTTCAGAGTAGCAAGTGGTTTTCAGTCTTTAGTTTGTTAATTGATGTACCTAATGTGTTAAAATTTGTACATCTAATGTAAAAACTATTACATCGACATCCAACTGAAAATAAAAAATAAAAAAACGCAGCAGCAGCAGCCAAATACTAAACTAGAATATAAAAAGCCATTTACTATAATAACTCTAGTTTATCTTCTTGAGAGTGGAAATAGCTCGAATTACTTGTCTTGTTTTTACTTCTATAGCTTATTAAAATGATTCACATGCATTAATAACCGGTTTTAGAACAATCAGAATGAACTACTTTGATGTTAAAATGGAGCTTCAAAAACAAAATCAGAAAACAGAACTCAAAAACAAGAGAAACAATGCACCCAAAGTTTTTCCTTCTAGTATACATAACAATATATCTAAAACTAATTACCACATACACGTACATCAGATTACTCATGATTATCTTCTTTCCTTAGACTATAGCTTTTTTTCCTAAAGACCAATAGGGAAGCTTTTGCAGACCTATATGAATGCTTTACTTAAAAACTGAAAGAGTAATTGTGTATGTAGTTTCATCTTATTTTCGATGCCCTGATGATGCCATAAGGACAGCAACCGCCACAATAAACATAAACAGCATGCTGAGTAGCAATATATATGTTCTTCTTGAAGATTTTCTGTACTCTCCAAACAGAATAATTCCCCAGAAAGTGCTCACTAGTGGAAGTGCCTGCCAAAAACCAAATCCAAAATCCACTTGAGTGTAAGGTGTATTTTGTTCAGTTCAAATTATGTTCAAGCAAAGTGTATCCCACAAAGAAAATATGTTTGAAATCAAGACAGGAATATGTATTTGAACCAACCTGAACAGCATCAGCTGCAGCATATCCTGCAGCTTGGCCTCCCATGAATTGGAGACCATTGCCAAACCCGCAGAGGAGACCAGCCAGAAAGGCCCAGCCTCTGCCATTCCAGTCATTCACATAAGCCTTGAATGATGATTTGGGTAAGTCCAGCACAGGGTAGTAAAGGAAGGTCGTGTTTAGGATGATGGCGATGACAAAACAAGACACTGAGAAGTAAAAGAAAGCAGTGTAGACAACCAAGTGAGGAACCCCATCTTTCAATGTATGCCATTGATCATTTGTAGCCAAATTGAATGCTGGTGAGAAGAGAGAAAAGCAAACACCAGCAAAGAAACATATGGCCAGTCCAATCAATGTGTTTCTCCCAAACACCTACAGACAAGAGTTATAATAATCATTGGTGATTAAGAATCTGGAATATTTTGATTTGTATGTAATGAACATCTAATACTAAAACAGAACTGGAACTACTAACTTTGATTGATCTTCTTCTCTCAAGCTGCACAAGAAACTCTGCAGTCCCGACTCTAGTCTTCTTGGAAGAGACACGACCATCTTCTAAATCTTCTGACCCAACTGCAAATGCCCAATGTTGACAGAAAAGTCAACAACTACAACCAGTTTATATAAAGATAAACCATATTAGAGCTCCAGATTAATTCTTACCCTTATCTGGCAATGTGGACATTTGTAACTCTCTGTCAAAATATTAAAATTAAGGAATGCATCAGCCTATAAATGTCAGAA
This sequence comes from Humulus lupulus, assembly GCF_963169125.1. Classification (NCBI taxonomy): domain Eukaryota; kingdom Viridiplantae; phylum Streptophyta; class Magnoliopsida; order Rosales; family Cannabaceae; genus Humulus; species Humulus lupulus. Next base: position 91,861,215 of record NC_084795.1, read on the forward strand.
AAAGGACTGCGGAAGTCTTCAATTTTCATGGTGGAATTATCATAATCCGCATGGACAAATGACAATCACAAACTGCATTGGTTTATAGAAAAGAGAATCCACAAACTAGCATACATAGCGCAGTGCAGTGTTATTGCCACACAAGTCTAATATTCCTCTTTTCAATGAGTTTTATTGGTTTACCGAATTTTTAATGATTTGCATAGCAGCATCTTTTCCAGTGCCACCTTTAGTGATATTAGTGGTTTTATGCTCATCCATCTCATTGTTATCAGGTGACCATCAAATAAAATAATTTACACAGAAAATGGACCATAGCCACCTTATTAGATTGATGCTATTCTTGCAGCAACTTAATGGTTTATCTCAACATTGTGCAACTCATTTTCATGACCGAATACGTAACCAAAAAAATACGTCTCATAACATCTGAACAACAGTAACATACCCTTCTTTCTGATCAGATGGCAAGCTTTTAAGCTTTGCTTCATTATCAGCTGCATTAGAAGAGTGGACAGCAGATGCAAGACAAACTGCAATCAAGAAGCAACCAACGCCGGGGAAAAGGATCTCAGCTCTATTAATTCGGTCGTCTAAAAAGTAGTTCATGGTCGTTCCTGTTGTCGCCATCAAAATCACAAGCAGAAGCCATAAATTTTCAGTACCTAGCTGATATAGTGAAAGTGTCAACACAAAGAAGTATCACTATTTAAAGACTGTCTGATAAAGTAGGACCTATAACAACTGCTAAGCTTGAGGTGATGACTTCTGTAACTGACAAACCAACTAAAGCCCAAGCATACTGAGTTGAGAGATTTCCAAGGCTAAGGACCACTCCTCCTATCATTGCAAATAACACAGAGGGCCAATTTTCCTACATCAATTACCAAATAAGAATCAGAAGCAATTACATAATTCATTACCAAATTTGTCTGATAACTAAGTGATTGGGAAACTCACCTGGGAGAGCTGGATTAGAAAGTTGGGCATCTTAGGTGTGCTGTTTCCAATTTCACCAAATGTAAAGGCTATAATTATGGCAGCCAAGAGATTAGTGATTGAATAATCAAGATAAGTGTGCTGAGGCAACTTGCCTCTTCTCTCTAAAAGGGTCAAGATAGCAGGCCATGTCCCCAAGAAGAAGAGGGCTAGAAGCATGCAAGCTATGGCACCTCCTTTGCTCTCCACCACATACATCTTTTAGTCCACTTGTGGAAATCCTCAGGCGGTGAAGTAATGATCAAGAAAACAATATCAGAAAGATCCTGTAGAGAAGACTATATAATATTTACCATTCTTCTCCACTAACTTTTGGAGCAAAAAAAAAAAAGGAATTCCAGATGATTTGGAAAACACTCACAAAAAAGAAAAGAGAGAGAGAGAGAGAGAGAGAGAGAGAGTATTCCCCTTCAGAATAACAGACCTGAGACTAATACAAAACTTCAAGTTCATAAAAGTGGTGATTCGAGCATGTCATGGTAGAAAAAAATAAATTCTTCTACCAAATTAAAATCAGTAGTCAGTAGCATTCTTCTACCAATAGGAAGGCCAAGTCAAAAACAAAAACAGTTGACAGAATCCTTGGAAGTAAGATCATACGTGTAGAAAAGGAATATATATGTATTTATAAACTTACACAATGAAGAAACAAACAAACCAATCAGTCACCCAAAACGCTGGAAGTATTGACCAAACTCTATCACATCATATTCACCAGTTTCTCATAGATAGTCAGTCTCTAGTATACAGAAGAAGCAATATTTTGTGGGATAATGTTAAAGTCAGAAGAGGTTGCTTCCTTGATGGAACTTCTTGGTTTTCCTTAAAGCTTTTGATAACATGTTTTCTCTTAACTGCATCCCAGTTACTCAAATATGGGCTTTATTTATACGATGATATATGCTTCTTTGCCAACATTAATATTCTGATTTCTGACTCGGTAGTATTACACAAGTGCTAACCGCTGAGTCAATATCTCGTGCTCTTGACAATTTGAGTTCAACTTATTCACTGAGTAGAGTAGTTTACACAAAAAATACAAAAAACCTTTTGACGTCTTCTTCTTCAAAGATGACATTTATGATTGTTTACGGTGAGAAAACGACATACATATGCTTTTCTTTAGACAAATTTTACTGCTAGCTACGAAAGTCAAGTGCTTACAAGGGGCCTAATAGAAAATTTTCTATTATTTTATGTCCCATTTTATAAATTATTTAATTTCTCCTGCACCAATTTTCAACGTTGCATACTAATTTACATCGTACACATCAACTTTTTTTCTTTATTAGAAAGTATGAAAATGATCTATAATTTTTTCAAAAAAAAATATTTAAGGTATGAGATTCGATTATTATCATTTAGCATGCGGTTTTGCAACAATTCAAAAAAGAAAAAAGAAAAAACAATCCCCACAGTTGTTTTCTTAATTAAGCAATCAAGATTTTTGTAGTAGATGCAATATTGCACTACAAAGTGAATTACACGTTTTTTAGAGCTCAGGGTCTTTAGATGAGAAGCTTAATTGACTAAGCATTATATTTAGCAGTGCATCAAATTGGATCTCTGAGCCTTTTATACAGTTTTTTTTTAATAAAGAATATTTAAGAGAAATTACATATAGCTCAAGCATTCTTGAACTTATTTTATAATATATTAACAGAAAGTAAGGCTATTGTTCATAATAACACTGTTAGACAAGTTTAACATGACTTAATCAGGAGTTCCTTCTTCTTTTAGTACAAGAGCGCCTAATGTAGAAAAATTTGTACATCCTATGTAAAAACTATTACATCCACATCCAAATTATTGGTATTTTTTATTGTTTTAGATTTTTTAGCAATGATATGTACACCCAAAATACCCAATTATTACATATAATAATATGACAATGCTTTTTAAAATAATCGATCCCAATTTAGATAATTGTAATTAGTTGAAAAACATTTCATGTAACTGTGTTATGTTTAGATAATTGTAATTAGTTGAAAAACATTTCATGTAACTGTGTTATGTTTAGGTACACGTATCATTTCTCTCTCTTTTTTCAAAAGAAAATACTGTTATTATATATAAAGTTCTTTTACAATAACAGAAGAAACAAGCCAGACACATTCATAATCCACCCTCAGAGGAAATTGAGCTAAGCCATAGGCTGCTTCATTTCCATCTCTATTAACATGAGATACTTTCACTCCAGTGAAATTGGATAACAAATGTTTTACATCTAAAATAAAATCATCAAAAACAGACACCATACAAAACTGAAGATTGACAGCTTGAGAAACTTTCAGAGCACCTGTCACAATGAATCAATAACTGGTTTATAGAATAATTACGTGATATTAAAATATCTAATCACTTATATATAACTTTCCATTTCCCTTTATTTACAGGCTTTTGGTTTGGCAAGCAAAAAACGGTAGATTTATGTCAACTACATGAAACTGATATCTTATTGGAAATTCACCATGATAAATCAACCCATAAAACATTACCAACAGAAATCAATAATTAGACCCTTAAGTGTCTTTCGAAGATGAAGCAATATCTGTCTGAGCGTATGAGCTCTCCCAATTCTTCCCATCATAGCTTATAACCTCAACATGGAGCAGAGTTCCAGGATCGACGCACTTGAATGTAACGGCAACCCCATCTGGGTTCGAACGAGGATAATAAAAGGAAGTTATACCACAAACCTTACAAAAGGTGTGTTTTGCAGTGTGAGTGCCAAAGGTGTAAGTTGTGAGAAACTGATTGGAATCACCCAAAAGCTCAAATCTTTGAGCAGGGACAATGAAGTGTGTGTTACCCCTCATGGAACAATCTGAACAGTTACAATCCCAAGCTACAACTCTCTTTGGTGCTTGAACTCGCCATTTGACATTCTTGCAGTGGCAACCTCCATTGTGTGTCACTAACCCCACCTCCATTCACTAGTCCTAGTAGTATTTTAACAATCCACAAGTTTAAAAGAGGATAGTAAATATACAGTATTACTGTCCACTATATGTAGACCTGGACCTGGCAAAGAGTAAAAACAAACCAGTAATATAAAGAAATCAAAAGCATATATTATTTAATTCTTCACTTTTTCTGTTAACAATTTTATTAACATTACAAAAAAGATTTAATTGCTAAGAAAATTAGAAATTCAAGAAATTAATAGCTAAAATTAGAATTATATGGACCAAAAAAGATAATGCTTTTAAAAATATAATCTTCACTTCATATAATGCATCTTTCTTAAATGAATCAGACCCACCAACTTTTTTTACAAGAGTTATTAGGAGTAATTGTTTATAAATCTATAAAACTCTCTTGAAGGTTCTAGGCACTGGTGACAAAAATTGAGAGCCCATTTAGTGCTGGAATACGGAGAAGTAAAATTACTTACCCGGACTTACACCTACATCTCCTTTGAAGTCTTTCTCCGACAAAGCTCTCACTACTTTTTTTTCTTAATCCCTTCTGAAGCTTTTTTTTTTTTTTTTTTTTATTCACTCAAAGAAAAGAAAGACAAAATTGTTGTCAAAACCCTACCACTTGGGCTGGACTCAATCTATGATGACCAGTGGGCTATCATACATCTCTTGGTTTTCATTTTGGAGTTTTTTCATAAATACACATTTTTTATTGGGAAATCTACAAAAATGCACCAAAAGTTAAAAAAAAATCTGAAAAATACAGCGCATTACAAAAATACAGAATTTTTGGATAAAAACACGGAATGACAAAATTGTAAATACGGAGTAGAAAAATCATAAATAAACGTTGTAAAATATAATTTTTTGTGATCAACGTTTACAAACTAGTAAATATCTGTTACAAACTTGTAAATATCTGTTACATGTTTGTAAATAATATTTACAAAATCAGTTATAAAATTGTAGATTTTTTTTTTGTAGATAAAACTTACAAACAAATTCGTAACTAAATTTTTTATTTTTGTAACAATAGTTTACAAATATAGTTTTATAACTAAGAAATATATTTTTGTAACTAACATTTACGAAAATATTTTATAGTTAAGAAATCATAAACAAAATATACATAAAAAATATTACACTTTCTATATTGTTATAATATTGTACCAAAAAATTACAAGAACCATTATATTTATGCTCTACAACTTAAAAATATAAATTTAAGATATTTATTATTTATAAAACACTTTATTGAATATAGTGGTGAAATACAATATTTTTTTTAAACAAGTTTTACATTTTTGTAACAACAATTTATAAAACTAATTTCACAACTAAAAAGTGTATTTTTATAACTCACATTTACATAAATATTTATAAATTTATTTAACATGATTATTACAATGATTTACAAAAATAATTTTTTAACTTTAAATATACTTTTGTAACAAAACTTAAAACTTGGACTAGATTATGATTTTGGTTTAACATTGAGTGTTGAGATTTGACTAGCTATGATTTTAAAAATATATATATAATATTTTTATAAATAATAATAATAATATTGTGATTATCTTTAACTGTATATTGTAACATATAGTTATTAATATTAATTTCAATTAATTGCATATTGTAACTTGTATACATATTTATTTATTTATTGAGTAATTGTATAGATATTTATTTTAATATTAATAAATACATTCATTTTAAATAAAAATAAATTAATCTACTTTATTGAAGATAGTAGCTATAATATTATTACTTTTATTATTATATTATTTGTTAAGCCTGAATTTTCATTAAAAATGAACATAAAAAGACAAAAAAATTTACACATACAAATCTGAAAGAGATAAGTGAGAGAGAATAATTTATATATATTATCTTCTATTGTAAAAGCATGTGAGTATGAATATCAATATATAATTATAGTTTAGATTGAAATTATAAGGGTCAGCATATATACTCTTGAACGAACTGTAATTTTGTAATTAATTTAATATACCGTATAAAATTATTTTTAAAAAAATTTACAGTGTTATATGTAATTAATCCTTTTTTATTTTATATTTTTAAAAGTTAATTTCTTTTTTCAATTTTACTAATTCAAGTTTTCAAAAATACAATTTTAAAGTTTCATAATTACAAAAATATAATTTCAACTAGACATCGACCTCACAACAAACACTATTGAAAAAATAACTTAAAATCAACTAGACAGCAATCCCACATCAATGTAGTGTTGAAAAAATAATTACAAATCAATTAGATATTAACTCATTGCATTCAGCCAAAACAACAAAAAAACAACATCGAAAAAATTATCCCTATATTTTAAAATGTGTTAAAACTAAAGTCAAAATATATCTCAAAACAACTAAACATATATCCAAAAGAGAAATTATAGTAAATGACTCAAAATAATAGCATGAAGAAGCTAATGTCCTCATTTTTAAAATTGTAGAGAAATGACCATTTTATATTGTTGATTACCTAAGTTATCATTTTGCATCAAGCCACAAGTGAATATTATGGTTTACCTAAGACTAAAGAGGTTAAAGAGGGTAAGGGTAAATGTAGAATTTTGCTATACATATTTGTTGTATTGGGCCGTTTGTTGATTTTTTTTTTAAACTGGAACATTTATTTAAATAATAGTTGTTTTGGAGGCTATTTTGCTCGTTGCCCCTATCCAAAACAAACTATAAAAACAACTTGAAAAACATTACCATTAGACACATATTATTTTAGAAATATATATATATATATATATAAATAAATAAATATATATATATATATATAATCCAACGATGACCTAAAATAAACTAAAATTAAACCAAAAATGTTATCAACTAGAAATCAACTCAAAATATACCTCAGAAAAACTACATATATACCTAAAATAATATAAAAGTCAACAGTAAAAAAATCACACAAATTAACATATATAATTTAATTGAACTTAGAAAAAAAAAATCAACACAACATATACTTATTATAAACTAATACTATACCCAAAGATTACAAAGGGAATACTTTAAAGAAACTTAAATTAAATTAACAAAAAATGTACTCAATTAAAAATGAGATATTTGCGGCATAAGTACCAAAAGTTTTGGGTTTGTACCCGGCATAAATTCAATCTTTTTTTTTTAGCTGGAAAAGTACCCAAAGTCACTAAATTAATAATTATGTCAGTCCCCGTTCGTTATACTCTATTAGCTGCTGACTAAGATAACACGTGTCATGTCCTTATTAGTCCATCTAATAATTTAAAAAATATATATTTTAATTGAATTTAAAATTAAAAAATACATTTAAATTTAATAAAATTATATAAAAATATATTTTTATGAAAAATATTAAATCTGATTTAATTTAAAATCTTTACTAATTAAAAAAGTTAAAATAAAAAAAACTAAAATTAAACTAAACTAAAACAAATAAAAATAAAACTTTACTTTCCATCAACATCACCAACAACACTCAAACCATTTACCACAAAAAATTCTTCAAGAACATATTACGAAATACCCAAATCAAATACAAACTTAAAAATTTAAATTCCCAAATCAAATGTAAATCTAAAATTTTTGATACCAAAATATCAACCCGGTTCAATCAATATCCAAATCAGCCAACAAATGAGTTCAATATCCAAATCAAATACAAACCCATTACTAAAAAATCTCATCATCATCATCATCCTAACCCCAACCCCAAACTTTGAATATGAAACCCTAACCCCAAATTTGAAGTAGAAGAAGAGGAAAGGGCTTTCGAGGAAGAAGAGCAAGAATCACAGAAGCCAAAAACCACGTCGTAGCTCCCCGCCTCGCCTTCGTCGTCCGTTTGTTGCAGCTCCCACCTCGCCTTCGTCACAGGCTAGCCTTCTTTGACACTCGCCTTCGTCGCAACTCCCCAACTCCGCTAGTCGTAAGCCATGGTTATTAAGAGAAGAAGGGGAGGAAGAAAGATACGAGAAAGAGAGTGAGAGAAAGAGAAAGAGAAAGAGAGGGAGAGTAAGAAATATTTTTAATTAATAATAAGGGAAATAGCGGCAAAAGTACCTAATTTTTTAAGAAACTAGTGTTTTAGTACCCAATCTTTTTTTTTTGTGTCGGAGTACCCATTGCCCACTTCCGTTGGTATCCAGCTCAATTCCGTCTTATTTTTTCCACATGTACAGTGGAGATTAATTCATCATTTAGTTTTTTAAAAACCAAAATTTGAAATAAAAAAAACGTTTTATTTAAAAACAAAATAAAAACAAACTTTGAAAATTAAAAACAAAACAAAACTTCATGAACGACTAAACTCCATGAACGAATGAGGAAGAACAAACCCAGAAAACACCCCATTTCGAAAACCAAACCCAAATAAATCCCCAAACCCAGCCACCATTTTCTGCGAAAACGAAGAACTGGTTTTGCATTTCCATTTTCGAAGAGAGGGAAGACGATGTAATGTCCTGCGTTTTCGGGTACCTTTAAACGAATCGGGTCGGGATTTTTCCCCGAGTTAAAAATATTATTTTAAATAATATTATATTTGTTTGGAAATTATTCCATGAGTTATTGCTAGTCCAAATATGAATTTTGTGATTTAAAAGTCAAGATAAGACTTTCGGTCTTGGATCGACACAAAAACCCTAATCGGGTAAAAATCTCGGAAAATAAAATGAAACACTATGGCAAATATATTTTGGGCATAAAATACATTCATAAAAATTAAATTTTGGTCAAAAATAATAAACCTCTTAATTTTACCGAAATGAGGAATTTTATTCCATAAATGGACCACAGGTTAAATTTTATTGTGTGATTAATTAAATTAAATGTGAGAGACATTTAATTTAATTATTATGTGTTAAGTTTTGTTCTTAAAACTTAATAAGAGTGAAAAAGGTATAGAAAGTCAAATTGAGTTTTTTTTCTTATGAAATATTTATTAGCCATTATAAAAAAAATATAAAACATAAATAAAATAAAGCCATGTGAAGTTTTAAAAGGGTGTGAACCAAATTAATTAACTTTTAAATCTCATTTTAAGTTTAGGGTTAATAGTCAAGTGGGTGGTAAAAATACTTGAGTGTTTTAGATATTAAAGAGTTGTAGAAACTCTTCTAACCCTCCCCAAAACTGACCCTCACTCTTTTTCATTCACTCTCATCTTTTTTTTTTTTAAAACTCTCTCAAGTTTTCTCTCAATCTTCAACCTCAAGAACACTAAGGAGGCTTGGAAGCTAAGCCTTGGTCTAGGAAGGATTTTTTTCCCGAAGGTAAAGTTTCAATAAACTAGACTTTTGTAAAGTTTTAACCATAGATTTTCAAATAGATAATTATCTATGTTGTTGGGGGGGGGGGGGGGGGGGGGAGGGGGAGTTGGTTAGTGTTTTGAAGGGTTTTGAAGGAGCCAAAGCTAACAGGAAGATCCAAACCTTATGCAAGAACAACAAAGAGGTAAAATTTTTACTTTTTATGATTTGTTGTAGGGTTTTTATTTTTAAGCATTATTTTGTATATTTAATGCTTAAAGTTTCTTATTGGTGATATAATAATGTTAAGGTAGTTGTTTTATAATTTTTATGATGCTTGTGTATTGATTTTTGAAAATAGGGACCAAAACCCCCAAGGGTTTTGTTAGAAACCTTAAAACAAAATACATGTTTTGAGCTGTGACTTCCAAGGGGTCAAGTATCCACTGTATATTTATTTTGTAAAATTTAATTGTACTGTGATGTTTTTGAGATTGAGTACATAAAATTGAGCTTTTGAAACACTAAAAAATGTTTAAAAATGAGTGAGTTATGCTATTTCAAAGTTTAGGTAAAAAACTGTTTTTTCGTATTCTTAATTTCGGAACAAAGTTTGGACAGCCACTGTATAGTGAAAATGAACCCAGTTTTTTCTAAAATTTGGTGGATATATTATTGGCATAACCTAGTATTCCACTGTAAAATTTGGTAAGACAATACTGAATGGTTTGAAAGTTATTAACTGTCAAAGTTTGGAAAAAATAAGGACTTGAAAATAAGGTCATTTTTACCTCATTGTTGGAAAATAATTTCACCAATAAAAAAATACTCATTTTGACCTAAGATTTTACAAATACCAAAATGGCATACCAAAAATGGAATTGGGAAATTTTGGTAACAATTAGGTAAGTAAATTTAAAGTTATGAACTAACAAAGTATGTAGTTAAAAATGTGAAAAATATGTTTTTCACACTTAGTGTAAAAAAATGAGATTTTGGAACTTAAGGTAAAAAGTAAATTTTTTTTTATTGCAAGATATAAACTTGGTAAGTCTTGAAAACACATTTTCACTAAAATTACCACTTTGAGTTGAGTGTGAATTATTTTTATTAAAGAATTTTTATTCTTTTTTAAAAATAAAATATTTAATTTATTATTAGTTAATAAATTAAAAGAGGGTTTAAAACCCTATATTTTGATAAAATGATAAAGTGAATTATTTTTCTAGTAAGTAAACTTGATTAATTGATTTTAAAAAATTAACTAGTCAAGATGGGAAATTTTTAACGATTCTCCTAATTAAGACAAATTAGACAATTTTCTTAAAACGATTTTTAGAGATTAAAACCTTAAGACAAAATAAAAGGAAAATTAAGAGTTTATTTTCTTGAAAAATAATTAAGGAATTTAATTAGTATTTTCTTGATATAATACTGGCTAAAATCTTCTATATATTTTAACCGACTTGTTGAAAGTACGGATCAATAGCGATGCGTTTAAAGAACACGATTTTTAGCGGATTGTGGGAAAATACTATTGTGATACCCGAGCCTAGGTATCGAGACCATAGGACAGGTTTCCTCGAGACTTGGGGATTAGTCTCAAATATTTTGTATGAATTTCGTTAATGGATTTAAAACCAAATAAGGATCATAAATCCTTACAAATGATTTTTATTAAAATGACCAAACTGCCCACATTAATAATAATGAATTATGAGTGTCATAATTAATTCGAGTATACTGTATGGATAACTTCAGTATTGGCTAGCGTAACTGGACTGAACATTGGAGGGTGAGAACCTGCTGAGTGCTAAGGACTCCAAGTAAGTCAACTTATATTGTGTGGCTGCAACATGAAACGACTATTGTATTGTATGTTAGTATAGGGACACATGCACATATATACACTGTCATAGAAAGTTTCTTAGAGACGTTAGTCTAGTGAATGTTGATTTAGAAAATATGAACGGTAGAGATCCGTCATATCCTAGACGACTAATCCCCGTCACACTACTTGATTTTATTATGTTCGGTTCATTTCCGCAATGAGTGGCCAAGAGGTGAGGATTGGTGGTTAAACCTAGGGGCGCCAAAATAAATGGGACCTAGGGGCCCTCATGCTTACTTAATCAGTGAACGGTTAGAACTCGAGCAAGTGCTCTAATAAGTTATTCCTGGATAGTAGCCGTGAATATTGGCCATTCAGTGAGAGTGCCTAGAGATACTAGGGGTTGCCAAGATTGAGTGAGGTTGAACACCCTAGGGGCAACTGCTCACCAGCACCACTAATTAACATAGAAGTCTCTGTAAAACCATGTAAATTCGATTACACTCTTGGATAAGTAGCAATGCCCTAGGTAACACGATAGTTACCCTTGATAGGGATATTTATTGGCTAGATCTTAGTGTTGAGACTCGGTTCTCTCTTACAGATTAGCATTTATGTTGGAGGGTGTCGAATTGTTGGAAATTGTCGAGCATTGGTCTCGAATTATATTGTGATATGATATATCTGCTTGCTTTGGGTTTTTCTGAGTGCATGGATATATTTGTTGATAAGATATAGTTTTGAAATAATATATCTGCTTGCTCTGGAATTTTCTGAGTGCAGGAATTTATCTGTTTATAGGAAATAATTTATCATTGGTTATCAGGCATGACCATAAGTTCTCCAGGATGCTTTTGCGTTCTTGAAATTGATTGTGTAGGGTCCGGATGGATCCGAAACCCTAATTCTCTGCATGCTTTTGTTTTAAAGTTGAACTTACTAAGCGTTTTCGCTTACCTAGTTGTTTTCTGTTGTAGGTAAGAATAAGGGCAAGGCAGAGCAGTGAGTGTTGGAGTCTACCTTGCAAATGTATATGTGGACTGACCTTTTGGGAAGCCGTTTTATTTTTGGAAATGTTGTGTAATTTTTCTAAACTAGGCTCACTCTACTCTTTATAAAATATGTTTGTCATTAAATGTTAAGTATGGCCATACGACTTTTAAAATAGTTTTTTTTATGCGGGTTTTTGAGACATTTTGTTAAATAAAAACATTTATATTTTTGCATTATCGAGTCTTAAAAATCCAGGTCGTTACAGATGACGATTATGCCCCTACGGAATGTCATCGTTTGGGAAACCAAACGAGCTAGTTCCAGTTTACAGTAAGTGTTTTCTTGAGCTTACTCTTTAGTTTTTGAATTAATAGGTTAAGTAAATGGGTTTGCTAGGTTTATCGTGGCCTTTTCTTGTTTGTTAAAGTTTGGGGCGGGTTTAGTTGAATAACTGGTAAATGGGTATTAACTGTGTATGGTTGTTTATTGAATTGTTTAATGGGTTCTGTTTTGTTTCCCATTGTACTTGTACTGTCAACCTTGTACTTTTTCCAAATTTATCTAGTGAAAGTGAAAGGCTTGTACTGTAAAGTAGGGTGTTTTTGCTGACCCACATGGGAATGTTTGCATTGGATACTCTGTTTTTATTTTGACATATTCAAATAAGGTATTTAATTGATGTGTATGTGGTCCTGCTAGGCTCTGTGCCTCAAACTGGTAGTAGTGGTGATACCAATAAGGTCAATGATGAAGCTCCACCTGTAACGCCCTGGTTACTCCAAGACCGTTACTGTGAACTTTAAACCGTGCTTAACTCGCTAAATGAGTCATTTGGTTATAAACGTGCATTTATGTGTTATTAATAGGCAAAAGTGAAAAATTTCGATAAAAAAGAAATGATATATTTTATTTAAAACATAAAACTGTACATGGGCCCATAAAAACGTTTACAAGTTATTTACAATCCAAAATGGTCATTATAGTGTAAAAATTACAACCCGCCGACTTAAGTGACAAAATATAGGGTTAACCCCTAGTTCCCCTGAGAAACACCTTGGCCGTGGTGGTCAAGCAGCCGCATATGTACACATCACCACCTAAGCTCTCCACTCAAGGCTGGGTGAGCTTTTCTTTCCCTTTACCTGCACCACATAGCACCTGTGAGCCAAGGCTCATCAAGAAAGCTCATTACTGCATGTATACAATATCAAATGATGATTATGATAATCATACTGGGCTTGTAGCCCTAATCAGATAATATTGAGATTCTAATAATCATGCTGAAGCATGTAGCCCTAATCAGATGGTATCGAGATTCTAATAATCATGTTGGGGCATGTAGCCCTAATCAGATGGTGACTGATGAGTAAGTCACAAACTTAAACCAGATGAGTGACTATGGAGTCACAAACTTGAATCAGATGAGTGACTGATGAATAAGTCACGAACTTGGGCTTCGCACCCTTAGCCATGTGGCGATGCAGTCACCTGGGCCTTCTAGCCCTGGCTCTAAGTAACTAGCCTTTAGACTAGACAATCACTTTTGTTTTCATCGAACTTAAGGTTGATCTGTGAAAATTAGCACACAAGTATATGTGGTCAATTCAAGTAATATATGTTAAGTAGAGTATCGATCCCACGAAGACTATTTTCCAAATACCACTAATTTTTCTTTAACTTTCTATTTGGTGAATTTAAACTTAAATGAACAATTAAAATTAAAAATGAATACTCTAAATTATGAACATAATTTAAATAACTATAAGCAAAACAATGAATCAACTAATTCAGAATCAATACTAAAAGGCTTAGGAATTAATTTCTTCAGCTTTTCATTCTATTAATTTTACCAATCAATTCTAAATCTTTTCTTCCTAGTCTAATAGCAGGTTAATATAATCGATTCCTATTCTTTTTCAAGATATAAGATCTCAGTCTATATGCAGGTTTTCTACATTTCTGTGATAAACTTGAACATATAGAAGACATTAAGCAAAGAAACCTAATTACTACACAAGTCATACAGGTACTTTCGTCCAATATGCAACCTATGTCTATATAATGATAGCATATTCAATTCTCATCTTTTGAATTTTGAATCAAAACCATTAAATCAAGTAAATAGTGATTAAGTATTTACCAGCATTAAACAAACATCATATAGATTAGAATAGAGAAGAAGTATCAATAGAATATCATAATAAAATTAAATAGAAATCCCAGTGACTACATTAATCCCTAGATAAAAGAAATTAGTTCATAGATAACATGATGAAAATAAACTTCAAATAATTATGCATAAAAAATTAACCTAAAGATTTTAGATGAAAAGAAAACTAATTAGAGCAGCCTTTTCTAAATCTAGGGTTTTTCAAACTAAAACTGCTTATCAAAAATTGCAGAATAATGTTTTTTAAATAGTTTTCTAAGGTTCCCAAGTAAAAGATTGTTTTTCCCTTCAAAAAGTGACTAAAAATCTAAAAAACGCGTTTATAGTGCTGTGGCACTATGTATAGCGCTATAGTCAGAGCCAAAAATACACTAAAAACGTTTCACTGGCGCTGTAGCGCCCTTGATGTAGCGTTGGGGCGCTGCTCTGCTGGTTTTGATAGTGCTGTAGCGCTTGCTTTGTAGTGTTGGGGCGCTACTTACAGAATCAACAGGCTCCATCATATCCTTCCTAGCGCTGTGGCGCCACTGTGATGGTGCTGTAGCACTATTGACAGTATCAAAACTCGGACATATTTCTCCCGAAAAACACGATTTTCTCCAAATTAACTCCGTTTTCTTCCACTTTCACTTCATTCCACTCTTTTCACAAACTTATCATGGAAAACCTGAAACATGAACAAATGAGCATAGTTCCGCAATAAAATAACCCTAAACTAACGAAAACCAACCTAAAAACTAGACCATAAACGAGCCTAAAACCCGTTTATCAAACTCCCCCAAACTAAACCTTTACTCGCCCTCGAGTAAAGAATCTAACTAGACTCAAACCTAAACAAACCAAGTTGACATAACTAACCAATTCCAACACTCAAGACTGCTATGCACATATAATTCTCAGGAAAAAGAATCATGCTATTTAAAACATTAATCTAGATTTTCAGTCAAAATCACTTCACCCTTTCACTGCAATCTATCAACACCAAAGCTCATTTACTCTTAACTCGCAAATAAAATAATTGAACCACTTTATGCACATCAAGTTCTCACCAACTAACCACATAACCAAATATTTCCATATGCATGCATTACTTACTATTCTCCATTAATATAAACAAATGCACAAACAAGAATCAATAGGACTTTGTAAGGGTTGTAATAAAAGGCTTAGGTATAGGTAGATTAGCTCTAAATAATTCAAAAATCTGATGATCAAAAGGGTCAGATTGATATTCTACTTCTCTTTCTAGAATCAAAGTTTTTCGCACAAACTTTTCATACCGCTCTTGAGCTTGAAAATTTATAAATCTAGTTTCATCATACTCTTGCTCCGAGCTATCATCCCTTTGTTGGGAAGCAAAAGCTTGGCCTTTTCCCTTATCCTTAGACCTTCTTGCTCTACTTTTAGGAGCCATAGTCTACACTCGCAACAACACCAACCCATAAATTTTTTGACAGAACCTCCCCTAAAATTAACTACTTTCCTTCTTCACAACCACCCTATAAATTCAATTTCACAAAACACAATACCCCAAATTCTCCAAATCACAGCAAAAAAAAAACCAAATTCCACCAAAAGCAAACACAAATGTACCCCACCCCAAATGCAGCAAAAATCTTGGAATAGAAGGGATTGAAAACACTTACTATCCCTTGAAATGGTCACCATTGTGCTTTATTGAGTAAAGCTCCTTGAAAATTTTAACCTTCTCCTTTTGAATTTTTTTTTGGGACTCAGCGTTGTAGCGCTACTAGGGGTTTCTGGGTATAGCGCCATAGCGCCACTAAATCAGCGTTGTAGCACTGCTTGGTCGAGCAAAACACCCTTTTTAATATGAGAATAGCGCCGTAGCACCCTTTCATAGTGTTGTAGCGCTGGTAACCGTTTCAACACGCCCTTTTGATTCTGAGATTAGCGTCGTAGCGCCCCCTTCATAGCGCTATAGCACTATTGCCTCAAAAATAACATTTTTCTAACCCTTTTCTTGTAAACTCTTACGTTTTTTTCACGTTTTTCACGGTTCATACAATACATCAAAATTGTTCTAATTAAAACTAAAAATAATCACTAAAACAAATTCCCTAAACATTATTCCAAACCAAATAAAACAAATAACATAAACTTAAATTACAAAATAAATAAAAATAAACTTAGGAATGCCTCCTAAGAGCGCTGTCTTTAACGTCTTTTAGCCGGGCTCTTGTTTGTATTCATATCAAAGTGGTTCCAAAATCACCACGAACTGGCATTTTTCCACCGGGCCCTCCAAATAAAGCTTCAATCTCTGACCTTTCACCTTAAAATATCCTGTCTTCTCACTATGAACTTGCACTGATCCATAAGGAAGGGAAGCAACTGCCGTTTACGGTCCTGACCATCTCAACTTCAATTTACCAGGAAAGAGCTTAAGTCTTGAATTAAATAGCAGCACTTTATCTCCTAGTTGAAAATCCTTCCTTAGTATCTGCTTATCATGAAAGGCATTCGACTTCTCTTTATAAATCCTCGCATTCTCATAAGCTTCATTTTGAAATTCATCAAGCTCATTTAACTCCATAATCCTATTTTGTCCCGCCATAAAGAGGTCAAGATTTAACTTTTTTACAGCCTAGTAAGCTCTATGCTCCAGTTCCACCGGTAAATGGCATGCCTTACCAAACACCAATCGATATGGTGACATACCAATCAGAGTTTTAAATGTAGTGCGATAAGCCCAAAGTGAATCATCAAGCTTCTTTGACCAATCCTTCCTTGACGTATTTACAGTCTTTTCCAAGATACCTTTAATCTCCCTATTCGAAACTTTGGCTTGACCATTTGCAATTGGATGATAAAACAATGCATTTCGATGATGAACACCGTAATGAGCACAGATAGCAGTGAAAGACTTGTTGCAAAAATGACTCTCCCTATCACTAATAATTGCTCTTGGGGTACCAAACCTAGTGAAGATATTTTTGTGAAGGAATCTAAGTACCTCCTTCCCATCAAAAGTAGGAGTTGCTGCAGCTTCTACCCATTTAGAAACATAGTCCACCGCAAGCAGAATGTACTTGCTATTATACGATGACGGGAAAGGTCCCATAAAGTCTATTCCCCATACGTCAAACAACTCGACTTCCAAAATACCAGTCATTGGCATTTGATCTCTTCTTGATATATTCCCAGTCCGTTGACAACGATCACAACTTTTGACAAAGACATTAGCATCTTTAAATAATGTAGGCCAGTAAAATCCACTCTGCAAAACTTTTGCTGCTGTTCTTGTTCCTCCGAAATGATCGCTGCAATGCAAAGTATGACAGTGAGTCAAGATTGACAACATCTCCTCTTCGGGCACACATCTTCTAATAACTTGATCAGGACAATATTTATACAGAATAGGCTCTTCCCACTAATAGTGCTTCACTTCTGAATAGAATTTCTTCAATTGTTGCCTTGTCATCTCAGGAGGTATAACCTTTGCAGTCAAAAAATTAACATAGTCTGCAAAACCATGGAACATCTTTACAAACACTTACTTCAAACAACTGCTCATCAGGAAAAGCATCATTAATCTGAACTTCTTTATCAAGAGAATCCTCATCAACCTCCAATCTAGACAACTGATCAGCCACCAAATTCTCCGTGCCCTTCTTATCTTTAATTTCCACATCAAATTCTTGTATCAACAAAATCCACCGAATAAGACGAGGCTTGGGATCTTTCTAGGTCATAAGATATTTTATCGCAGAATGATCTATGTAAACAACCACCTTATTCCCAATCAAGTATGGCCTAAACTTATCAAAGGCAAACACTATGGCCAACAGCTCCTTCTTTGTAGTTGCATAATTAATTTGAGAATCATTCAAGGTACAACTTGCATAATAAATCGTTCTAAATAGCTTGTAAACTCTTTGTCCTAACACTGCCCCAACTGCAAAGTCGCTAGCATCACACATCAATTCAAATGGAAAATCCCATTGAGGTGCTACAACTATAGATGTCGAAATTAATTTCAAAATCAAAAGGAACTCCATTCATTAGCAAAGTAGACAGAGGCTTCGAAACCTTAGAAAAATCCTTGATAAACCTTCTATAAAACCCCGCATGACTAAGGAAACTTCTCACTCCCTTAACTAAAACTAGAGGTGGTAAATTCTCAATTGTAGAAATCTTAGCTCGGTCTACCTCAATACCTTTCTTAGAAATCTTATGCCCCAATACAATTCCTTCATTCACCATAAAGTGGCACTTCTCCCAATGAAGTACTAAATGTGACTCTTCACATCTCCTCAAAACCAACTCCAAAATAGTCAAGCAATTGTCAAACGAAGACCCATAAAACGAGAAATCATCCATAAAAATCTCAATCCCTTTCTCAATCATGTCAGAGAATATCGCCATCATACACCGTTGAAATGTGGCTGGTGCATTGTCTTGGAAAACTTATACATGATCTTTATTTATTTTCATGTAGATCTAATATTAAAAAAAAATTAATATGAGATAACCTAGAACATGTTTCTAAAATTGAATTCAAAGAGAAACAAAGATAATAATACTTGCAGTATACGCAGCGGAATGAAAGAGTCCTTCCTTCAGTTTCTCTAACTCTTGTATCCTTTCTGTCGCAAAGTATTATCAAGAAACTGAACCATTATTCTAATTTCTTCACAGTCTTCCAATGTATCCTTAGAATCACTTAGACTAGTGTGGGCAATTCTCAACACATGAGATAGATACAAAGAGAAGAAGAGAAAATAACAAAGAGGCTTAGAAAAGGGCTTGTGTTTAGAGAGAATCTAAAACTATCAGAAAACCAGTGATTAAACTTATGTTTAGACTTCTCTTTCAGCACTCCTTTTATAGACTCAATTAGGACATTTAATTTAATTAAAAAATCAATAAAATAATAGCCAATTTGAAGCCCTAGGTCGAAATTATCATGGGCTTTAGACCCGTGAAACTTCCCATTAGATTATAAGCCCATTGGACTTAAAATCAAGGCCTGTATTATTTTCTATTGGTTTAATTAATTAAATCCTTTATCAAATTAATTATTTATAATTTGAACCTTGATTTAAACTTATATATTAATCTAGATACCCATTTATCTTAATTAATAAATCTGCCCTAATTTATCTTTTCTTCTAAAAAATACATAACTCTGTGAAACTATCCAAAATTGACCTCATCAACTTTGATAATTCTAATTGATTAAATCAATTAATTGAGACTATGTAGATGATTTTATCCAAGGTATAATGGGGACCATGGGCCTATGAAATCAAGCTCCAATAAGATATCATAAATCTAACAAATAAATTTACTAACTTATTAATTCCCCGTGACTCCACTATAGACTCGGAATTGCACTCTTGAATTCATAGAACACTCTATAAAAAATATAGATACGCTATTAATTATCCATTGTTACAACCATAATTTTCATTCAATCCTCTATAGATGGTCTACAATGAGATATGACTAAAATACCGTTTTACCCCTCATTGTATTTTATCCTTAAAACACTTAGTTCCTTGTAAATGATATTTCAGTAAACTAATTTAATTACTGAAATGAGATCTCTATCATTTAACACCTTGAACCAAACTAAAAGGAAACCATCGTTTCACTTCTTCATCAGAAGCTATAGATGTTCATATCTATGATTAACACTCCCACTCAATTATGCTACCGAGTTCCCAAGATGTAAGTATGGGCTAGTCCGTAAGGTAAGCTGGTAACGAACAAGTCAAAGAACTCAAATAATACAATAAGTTAGAATACTAACCACTCAGAATTGAGATTGAATTGACCAATGGTCAATTATATGATATGACTAGAATAGATAATAATAGTATGTTTACTTATCTTATCAACTGTCAATATCGGTCCAGTCCAATGTAACAAATACATTCGATCTTATCTACTATGCTAATGTTCTGGAAAGAACATAACACCGTAATGTGTAAGTAGACCATATCGTAGATTGGCAAGTCAGTGTAAATCTTGTGCACTGACTAATCTTAGGACTAAGTTATTTTGAACATATAATCATATTTATATTCTACTGTGATTACGTCACTATAAATAAGATTAGCTATATGCTCGGGATTTAATTGAAGTTTATATTAATCAAATAATCATGAAAATAAAACATGTGAGTAAAGTGATTGACCAAGTCAAAAAATGATTTCTATTCTTTTATTGATAATAAAATGAGATTACAAAGATATTGGGTTTTAATTAGGGCATAAAACCCCAACAAACTCCCACTTGCACTAATTGAAACAAATGCCTTAATTATACTAATCCCATTTCCTTGATATGCTTATCAAATGTAGCTTCTGGTAGTGTCTTTGTAAACGGATCTGCAAGATTGTCTTCAGTTGCAATCTTCATAACCTTCACATCTCCCCTGGCCACATATTCTCGAATAATGTGATACTTCCTTTCTATATGCTTACTCCTCTTGTGACTTCGAGGTTCTTTCGAGTTGGCTATCGCTCCTGTATTGTCACAAAACAACACAAGCGATTTATCCATTTCTGGAATAAAACCAAGATCTGTATAGACTTCTTTAGCCAGACTATTTCCTTAACTGCTTCTAACACGGCTGTGTACTCAGCCTCCATTGTGGAATCTGAGATTGCAGATTGCTTACGCTTCTCCAAATCACAGCTCCACCCCCAAGAGTAAACACCATTCCAGAAGTAAACTTCCTGTCATCGACATCAGTCTGAAAATCTGAATCGGTGTAGCCCACAGGGTTCAGAACACCACCCTTGTAGACTAACATATAATCCCTAGTCCGTCTCAAATACTTCAGGATATGGTTAACTGCTATCCAATGTTTCGGTCCTGGGTTTGACTGATACCTGCTCTCTACTCCCATTGCATAGCAGATATCTGGTCTAGTACACAACATGGCATACATCAGACTTCCAACTGTAGATGCGTAATGAAATTTTCTCATTGCATCTTCCTCTTCAGGAGTTTGGGGAGACTGCTTCTTTGAAAGATGAATTCCATGGCGGGACGGTAGATGCCCTTTCTTGGAATTTTTCATTGAGAAACGTTCAAGCACTTTATCTATGTAAGCTGCTTGAGATAGAGCTAAGAGTTTGTTCTTTATATCCCTAATGGTTTGGATACCTAGAACATAACTTGCTTCACCCAAATCCTTCATCTGGAATTGAGTGCTCAACCAATTCTTCACATCTGATAATTTCTTAACATTTTTCCAATGAGTAAGATATCATCTACATAAAGAACCAGGAATACCACTATTTGATTTGCCTTCAGTTGGTAAACACAATGTTCATCAATATTTTTTTCAAAGCCATAGGTTTTGATTATTTCATCAAACCTAAGATTCCAGGAACGAGAAGCTTGCTTAAGTCCATAAATGGACCTATTCAACTTGCAAACTTTTCCTTCTTGTCCAGCTACTTTAAATCCTTTTGGCTGATCCATATAAATGACTTCGTCAAGCTTTCCATTAAGAAAAGCTGTCTTGACGCCCATTTGCCAGATCTCATAGTCGAGAGTGGCTGCTATGGATAGGAGGATGCAAATGGATTTGAGCATGGCTACTAGACTAAAAGTTTCCTCATAGTCCACGCCTTCTCCTTGGGTATAACCCTTTGCCACTAATCGAGCTTTATAAGTCTCGATATTTCCATCAACACCTTGTTTCTTCTTGTAGATCCACTTGCACCCAATGGCCCTAAAGTCACTAGGTGCTTCCACAAGAACCCAGACGGAATTTGAGTACATGGACTCCATTTACTGTTTCATGGCTTCGACCATAGTTCCTTTTCAGGACTTTCCATTGCCTGTTTGAAAGACAACATCATCACTAGTATCACCAACAACCATATTGGTTTCACCATCCAAACCATAGCGAATTGGGTTCCTAGAAACCCTCCCACTACGACGAGGCTCCATGATTGTTTGCTCAGGAACATTGGTACTTTCTTCATTTAAATCGACTTGCGTCGGTTGAACATGAAGAGTGGGAATTTCATCCTCAACTCGCGTTGATGACGATGGAACATTGGCTGGAGTCAATTCTTTAACCATTTCCTCTAAAACTAATTTGTTGCGAGGTTTGAAGATTTGGACATAGTCATTTTCCAGAAAAGTAGCATTCGTAGAAGTAAACACTTTCTGTTCTGAAAGACTATAGAAAATTCCACCCCGAGTACCTTTAGGATAGCCAACAAACATGCAAACTTCAGTTTGCGATTCTAGCTTTCCTTCCTTTTTCCTCAGGACATGAGCGGGACACCCCCAAATTCTATAATGGCGTAAACTAGGTTCACGACCATTCCAGTGTTCTAAAGGGGTTTTGGGGATTGATTTAGAAGACATGACATTGAGAATGTCGTTTGCGGTTACAATTGCATGTCCCTAGAACGAAGTTGGTAGAGTTGAGTAACTAAGCATGCATCTAACCATTTCCAATAAAGTTCTGTTACGGCGTTCCACTACACCATTTTGTTGCGGATTACCTGGGGCAGTAAGTTGTGATAAAATCCCAAGTTCAGTTAAATGATCTTGGAACTGCATATCCAAATATTCTCCCCCTTACCAGATCGCAAGATCTTTAACGTTTTACCTAATTGGTTATGAGCCATTGCTAGGAATTCCTGAAACTTTGAAATTTTTTCTGATTTCCTATGCATTAGGTAAAGACATGAGTATCTAGAGTAATCATCAATGAAAGTGACGAAATACTCAAAACCACCCTGGCTTGTACATTCAAAGGTCCACAAACATCTGAATGCACAAGACCAAGTGGTTCTTTGGCCCTATCACCCTTTGCAGAGAATGGACGCTTGGTCAGTTTGCCTTCTAGACAAGATTCACAAATAGGTAATTCACCTAAGGTGAGTTCCCTCAAAGGTCTGTCCTTTGTAAGTCTTTGAATCCTATCATAGCCAATGTGACCTAGTCTCAAGTGCCATAAATACGTCATATTATTGTTATCGGTCTTTTGACGTTTATTGGTCCTAGGTTTAGCTACTTTGAATAAATCATTATTAAGAGCGAGGGGTTCGTTAGGTCGCAGAATATAAAGCCCGTTTTCCAAACATGCAATACATAATTGTGATCCATTGAAAGAAATAGATATATTAAAACTTGTGAAAGTCATAACAAATCGTTCTAATTGCAACATGGAAACTGAAATTAAATTTCTACTAAAATCCGAAATAAAAAATACATCTTTTAAAATTAAAAATTTATTTCCGAACTTCAGACGAGCTATTCCTCTAGCTTGTACCGTAACAAACGCTCCGTTCCCAACTCTAAGATTTAAGCCGCCTTCGTTCACTTCCTCCCACGATTCAAGAAGCTGTAAAGAATTACAAACATGGTTGGTAGATCCAGAATCAATAATCCAAACGGATTTTTCATTCTCTAAAACACATGTTTCTGAGATAAATGAACTATAATCATTACCTTTGTTTTTCGCTGCTAGAAACTTAGGGCAATCTCATTTCCAATGCCCCTTCTCTTTGCAATGAAAACACTTATCTTTACCTTTCTTGTTTTTCATGTTCTTCCCCTTAGGCGTCTGTGCACGTGGTTGTGCACTTGTCTTTGCAGCCTTTA
The DNA here is from genome assembly GCF_963169125.1 of Humulus lupulus. Lineage (NCBI taxonomy): Eukaryota > Viridiplantae > Streptophyta > Magnoliopsida > Rosales > Cannabaceae > Humulus > Humulus lupulus. The sequence goes on from NC_084795.1 coordinate 91,885,004, forward strand.
CAGGCTTGGGGTTGTTGTTTTGTCCACCTTTCCTCTTGTTTCCAGCTTTCGAAGACAAAGCTTGGTTAGCTTCAGCCTTAGCTAGATCAGTAGCAACAACAGTAATTTTATTTTCTCCTCCTTTACTAGGTTCACCCATGACAGGTACAATAATTTGAAGCTTGTTCATGAGCTGCGTCAGACCATAGTTGAGTTTAGCATGAACGTGTAGACACGGTGCCATCCGAGAATTTACGGTGCCATCACGAACATGCAGAGACGATGCTATCCAAGCATTTACGGTACCATAACGAGCATTGATGGTGCCATCACTGATGTGCGGACACGGTGCTCGTTCTGGGAATTCCTCAATCATGATGAACTCGGAGTTGTCACCAATCAACTCTATGTTGATATTCTACTTCCAATTAAGGTAGCTTTCTCTAGTGAGTTTCTCCATCGAAAGTCGAGAAAGGATGGGAGTAGACATAGACACTACTTAACTTAAAACTACAAATTACTAATAAAATATAAATCAATCACATTTGCTCAATAAAACTTCTATTCACAAAAATTTCAAGAAATAGCACAACATATACCAAAAATATGTAAGATATGAGAAAAAATACCAAAAACAATTATATCTCTATTTCTTTAGGTTTTTAACTAATCTATGATATCCTTGTTCCGGTTGGCGAGAGTAAAAAATGCCACTAGTTAAATAGAGTTGTAAACTCATTTAATAATGGACACCACTATTAACAACCTACTATTCGATCAAAATAAGAAAACAAAATCTCTTATTTTATGAGCTAGACCCACGGTTTCGATAATCATAGATTTAGTCATAGTAGTCACCATAGGGGTGAGTCTAGTAGAATTTGACCTATAATTATCTATCTTTCAAAATCTAACCTTGTCAAAATAACTAATGAACACCTTTCGTAGGGGACGAATCAAAGCACCTCGAGGCCCCATTAAGCTATTGACTATGTTACACCAACGTTGGAGATCGAATAAAATTCTTATAATGAGCTCATTATTAAATTAAAAAAATAGTATTTTTATTATTTATTTTTAAAAAATTAATAACAATGGTTTTCCAAAAAAAAAAAAAATTAAACAAATTAAATTTTTAAAACCAAAGTCCTATAATTTCCTATTAATTCTAAAGTGTCACATTGAAACAAATTCAAATAATTTAGAGTTAATTTGTTGCCAATCAATAATTAGGTTTAACTAATATAATGAACCTATACAAATAAGTCCAACTCAGGTAAATGGGCCTTAACAATTGGGCTTGTATGGAGGAGGGCTGGGTCCAGTATGTCGTTCCCACTACAAAGGCTCCCTATCTTCTATACAAGGTCCAAAAGATCGGAATTTAAACTTTCGTTTTATTAATTGTTATTAATTGATTAGGCCCACTATAGTCATGCAAAGCAAATGAGCCTTCACAAGTGGAATCACCCACAAGAGAGGAATTTAAACTTTACATTTTTAATGGGCCCAAATAAAACCTATCATTTTATGAATATTTTATTTGGCAAAAACCATATATCTAACAAACATATGGGCCACTATATGCATCTAAGCCCAATTACAAAAATACCACATATAGTGCAAACAGACATGTTATAATTAGATGGGCATAATCATGATACTATATGAACAATTCTATGAATTTATGCAAAAATACCACAATTTATTTCATTTGCAAAAATACCACAATCAATTATCTAGAATTTATCAAAAAATTCAAATTAATTAAATTTTTACAAAAAATAAGTCAATTTAAATGAAATTTATCAACAATTAACAATGGTTAATCAACAATCAACTTGGTTTTAGGTTAAATTGAAAAAAATATTAACTTAATTTAAATAGGATTTATCAACAATTAACCAAAGGCAATTTAAATCCCATTTATTAAAAAAATATTTTATTAATTGGCTGAAAAAAATGATATTTTTCAAAATTTAATCAAAATTAAATTTTAAAATCAATATCTTAACTGTTTTTCAAAAATATCTTGTGTTGTTACAACTATAGCTAATATTTTAACATTTTAAAAAAATAAAATATTAATAGTTATAACAATCGTAAAATATCTCAAAACAGTTAATCAAATTCAAATATCCATAAAAATATCTAACTAACAATATTCAAATTTCAAATAATTTAAATATTAAAAACTATAGAATAAAATGATATTTATATTTTCAAATAAAGAATTAATAAAAATATCAAGAATTTAAAAGAAAATATCTTAAATATCTGATATCTTAATTCTAATATTTTAATATATTGAAAGATTTAAAATTAAGTTGTTAGTCTATTTTTAAATTTGAATTTAAATTTTTTGTAGAAAATATCTAATTATTTAAATCTCAATTAACAAAAATATCTTATTTTTTATAAAACAATTTTAAATGATAAAAAAAATGATATTTTTGGTTTTGATTATAAATAATTTATTTTCACAATTTTTATTTTTCTTTAATTTAAAAAAAAATCAGATGAATAGTAACAAGTACTGTTCATCACGTGCGAGGTGGCGAGCGCGCGGGGGCAGCCTGGCCAAAAATTTCCAAAATTTTTTTTGAGCTATTTTTCAAACCAAAACCATTTTCTAATTAATTTTTAACAAGTTTTGCACAAAATAAATCATATATAAAAATTAATAGCATAGAAAACACAACAAAATAACTTAAAAATTGCTAATAATCACATAAAATCAATATGCTTCATAAAAACATGAAAAACCATCCAATTATTTAAACACATCAAATAATACAATTTTAAAAATGTTCATGCATGAAAAAAAATATTACCAAAGGCTCTGAGACGAGTTGTTGGAAAACTTATACATGATCTTTATTTATTTTCATGTAGATCTAATATTAAACAAATTAATATGAGATAGCTTAGAACATGTTTCTAAAATTGAATTCAAAGAGACACAAAGATAAGAATACTTACAGTATACGCAGCGGAATGAAAGAGTCCTTCCTTTAATTTCTCTAACTCTTATATCCTTTCTGTCGCAGAGTATTATCAAGAAACTGAACTGTTCTTTTAATTTCTTCACAGTCTTCTAATGTATCCTTAGAATCACCTAGACTAGTGTGGGCAATTCTCAACACATGAGATAGATACAGAGAGAAGAAGAGAAAATAACAAAGAGGCTTAGAAAATGACTTGTGTTTAGAGAGAATCTAAAACTATCAGAAAACCAGTGATTAAACTTATGTTTAGATTTCTCTTTAAGCACTCCTTTTATAGACTCAATTAGGCCATTTAATTTAATTAAAAAATCAATAAAATAATAGCCAATTTGAAGCCCTAGGTCAAAATTATCATGGGCTTTAGGCCCGTGAAATTTCCCATTTGATTATAAGCCCATTGGACTTAAAATCAAGGCCTGTATTATTTTCTATTGATTTAATTAATTAAATAATTATTTAAATCCTTTATCAAATTAATTATTTATAATTTGAACCTTGATTTAAACTTATTTATTAATTTAGATACCAATTTATCTTAATTAATAAATTTGCCCTAATTTATCTTTTCTTCTAAAAAATACATAATTCTGTGAAACTATCCAAAATTGACCTACTCAACTTTGATAATTCTAATTGATAATTAAATCAACTAATTGAGACTATCTAGATGATTTTATCCAAGGTATAATGGAAACCATGGGCCTATGAAATCAAGCTCCAATAAGTTATCATAAATCTAACAAATAAATTTACTAACTTATTGATTCCTCGTGACTCTAATATAGACTCAGAATTGCACTCTTGAATTCATAGAACGCTCTATAACAAATATAGATACGCTATTAATTATCCATTGTTACAACCATAATTTTCATTCAATCCTCTATAGACGGTCTACAATGAGATAGGACTAAAATATCGTTTTACCCCTCATTGTATTTTATCCTTAAAACACTTAGTTCCTTGTAAATGATATTTCAGTAAACTAATTTAATTACTGAAATGAGATCTCTATCATTTAACACCTTGAACCAAACTAAAAGGAAACCACCGTTTCACTTCTTCATCAGAAGCTATAGATGTTCATATCTATGATTAACACTCCCACTCAATTATACTACCGAGTTCCCAAGATGTAAGTATGGGCTAGTCCGTAGGGTAAGCTGGTAACGAACAAGTCAAAGAACTCAAATAATACAATAAGTTAGAATACTAACCACTCAGAATTGAGATTGAATTGACCTATGGTCAACTATATGATATGACTAGAATAGATAATAATAGTATGTTTACTTATCTTATCAACTGTCAATATCGGTCCAGTCCGATGTAACAAATACATCCGATCTTATCTACTTTGCTAATGTTCTGGAAAGAACATAACACCGTAATGTGTAAGTAGATCATATCGTAGATTGGCAAGTCAGTGTAAATCCTGTGCACTGACTAATCTTAGGACTAAGTTATTTTGAACATATAATCATATTTATATTCTATTGTGATTACGTTACTATAAATAAGATTAGCTATATGCTCGGGATTTAATAGAAGTTTATATTAAACAAATAATCATGAAAATAAAACATTTGAGTAAAGTGATTGACCAAGTCAAAAAATGATTTCTATTCTTTTATTGATAATAAAATGAGATTACAAAGATATTGGGTTTTAATTAGGGCATAAAACCCCATCACATTGCATAGCCCAAATGGCATCCTTCTAAAAGAAAAAGTACCATAAGGACATGTAAAAGTTTTCTTCTCTTGATCCTCTGGTGCAATTACAATCTGATGAAAACCTGAGTACCCATCTAGAAAATAATAGTAGTTATGCCCCGCCAACCTATCCAACATCTGATCAATAAAAAGCAAAGGAAAATGATCTCTCCTAGTTGCCTTATTCAACTTCCGGTAATCTATACATATCCTCCAACCGTCACAGTCCTTGTTGGAATCAATTCATTACTCTCATTCTTCACCACAATCATGCCGCCCTTTTTAGGTACTACTTGTACTAGACTTACGCAAGCACTATCAGAAATAGGATAAATCACTCCAGCATCTAACCATTTCAAGACCTCTTTCCTCACCACTTCTTTCATTGTTTGATTAAGTCTTCGTTGAGCATCAATAGTTGGTCTAGAATCTTCTTCCATCAAAATTCTATGCATAACTGTCGATGGGCTTATTTCTCTTATATCAGCAAGATTCCAACCTAGGGCAATGTTATGAGCCCCTAATACCCTCAACAAATTCTCCTCCTTTACTTTCGAAAGAAATGATGAAACTATGGATGGAAGAGTCTCTTTCTCCCCAAGATAAGCATAGTGTAGATGTTCCGGTAAAGCCTTCAATTCTAACACAGGTGGCTTCAAAATTGATGGTAATGGTCTTTTCGGTCCCTCGCCCAATTCTTCAAACTTTTTATGCTTCCACGACCCATATGATTGTGATTACGTCATCCACTTCAAATAACTCAACGCCTCTTCATTATCCTCACCATCTACGTCATCAACTGTAAGACTAATTTCAAGAGGATCTTCAATTAACTTTCTTCTCTCTACTACTTCTTCTACCACATCAACTGAGAAACAATTGTCACTTACTTTAGGATAAGTCATAGCCTTGAACACATTAAATAATACTTTTTCCCCTTGTACTCTTAGCCTTAACTCTCCCTTTTGCACATCAATCAATGCTTGCCCAGTTGCTAAAAATGGCCTCCCCAAAATAATAAGAACATTCTCATCCTCCTCCATATCAAGAACTATAACATCAGCTGGAAATATAAATTTATCCACCTTCACCAACACATCTTCTATAATACCACGTGGATACTTCATAGATCTATCAGCCAGCTGCAATGTTACTGTGGTTGGCCTAGCTTCACCCAAATCAAGTCTACGAAATACCGACAAACGCATCAAATTAATACTTGCCCCCAAATCACAAAGTGCATGATTACATTCAAACTCCCCAATCATGCATGGAATAGTAAAACTACCAGGATCTCTTAACTTTTGAGGAATTTTTCTTTGCAATATAGCACTACACTTTTCTATTAACGCTACTGTCTCATAATCACCCATCTTTCTCTTGTTAGACAGAATCTCCTTCATGAGATTCACATAGCTGGGCATCTGTTCTAATGCTTCTGTGAATGGTATATTAATATGTAGTTTCTTGAACACCTCTAAAAACTTTACAAATTGCTTATCCAGATTAGGCTTACGAAGCCTTTGTGGATATGGAATTCTAACATGATGGTCAATGCTCACAGGTGGTACCACTTCTTTCTTGTTAAGGTCTTCAATAAAGTTTTCTTCATTATACTTCTCTTCTTCTATGCCTTGTGTATTTCCCTTCTGACCTTCTTCTTTTGACTGATTCTTCTTTGGCTCTTCATACCGTGTTTCACTCCTCAAAGTAATAGCTTGACACTGTTCTTTAGGATAAACTTCTATAGTGCTAGGCAAATTTCCTTGAGCTGTATTAGACATTAAAGTAGCAAACTGCCCTATTTGAGTCTCCAAACTCCTTAAGGATGCCCTGGTTTCAGTCATAAATTAGTTAAGTGCATCAGGTTGGGGTTCAGCTGGTTTCATTGGCATTTGGTGTGGTGGTCTATTTTGTGGTTGATAATATCCAGGTAGAGGTTGTTGGTATGCATGTTGCTATTGATATGGTGGTTTATTTTGGGGAGGTTGATATTGTGGCTGAGGTGGAGGGTAAGGTTGTTGAGTGTTTTGATTATTAGACCATGAAAAATTAGGATGGTTCTTCCAATCTGGGTTGTAGGTCATGGAATTGAGATTATTGGGCTGTCTCGGGTAATTCCCTATAGCTTGAACTTCTTCCATAGGCATGTTATTCATATCTAGAGCAGGGCATTGATTGGGTGGATGGGTTGTACCACACAATTCACATAGGTTTTGAACTTGCATAGCTTGAGATGGGAGTGTAGTCTTTTGTAGTTGCTTTGTCAAGGCTGCTACTTGAGCTGTAAACATTGATATAGCGTCCAATTCCATCATTCCAGCCACCTTCTTTGGTTGTCCCCTTTCAGTTGGCCATTGATAATTATTCATAGCCATCTCTTCTATTAGCTCATACGCCTCATAAGCACTCTTACTCATAAAAGCACCTCCCGCCGCAACATCTATAATTGTTCTAGTTGTTCCATTCAACCCATTGTAAAAATTATGCACCAACATCCACTTTTCTATACCATGATGTGGACACTTCCTTAACAACTCCTTAAATCTCTCCCAAGAATCATACAGTGACTCCCCTTCCATCTGATAAAAATTATTGATCTCTCCCCTTAGTTTTGCAGCCTTCGCTCGAGGAAAGAACTTGGCAGGGAACTTCTGAGCTAACTCCTCCCATGTAGTGATAGAATTTTCCTGTAAGGATATCAACCAACTCTTCGCCTATCCCTCAATGAAAATGGGAATAGCCTCAATCTTATAGCATCATCGCTCAACCCATTCATCTTGAACGTAGCACATAACTCCAAAAAATTAGCCATATGTAAATTGGGATCCTCCGTTGGCATACCTCCAAACTGAACAGTTGATTGGACCATTGGAAGAATTGCTTTTTAATCTCAAAATTATTTGCAGCGATGGTTTGAGGTCTGATGCATGAATGCACTCCTGTAACAGTAGGAAGTACATAAGCTCTCAAAGTTCTTGGTCATTGTTCCCTTGGAACCTCTGCAGCATTATTAGCACCGTTTCCCAAATTGTCATCCATGGTAAACTCCAATCTTTTCTTTGCCTTTCGCTTTTGTCTGCAAGTATTTTCAATTTCCAAATCTATTGGTATAATCTCTTTTTGTCTATTTCTTCGCATATACCAACAATTTCTAAAACACAATAGAACCTTAATCCAAATAAATGTTAAACAAAAATAAAATAAAACAACCAAATTAGAACAAACAACAATTAACTGTGATATTAGAAATTAAGTCCCCGACAACGACGCCAAAAAATTGATCTGTGAAAATTAGCACACAAGTATACGTGGTCAATTCAAGTAATATATGATAAGTAGATTATCGATCCCACGAAGACTGTTTTCCGAATACCACTAATTATTCAATCACTTTCTATTTGGTGAATTTAAACTTAAATGAATAATTAAAATTAAAAATGAATACTCTAAATTATGAACAAAATTTAAATAACTATAAGAAAAACAATGAATCAACTAATTCAAAATCAATACTAAAAAGCTTAGGAATTAATTTCATCAGCTTTTCATTCTATTAATTTTACTAATCAATTCTAAATCTCTTCTTCCTAGCTAAATAGCAGGTTAATGTAATCGATTCTTATTCTTTTTCAAGATATAAGATCTCAGTCTATATGCATGTTTTCTACATTTCTGTGATAAACTTGAAAATATAGAAGACATTAAGCAAAGAAACCTAATTACTACACAAGTCATACAGGTACTTTCGTCCAATATGCAACCTATGTCTATATAATGATAGCATATTCAATTCTCATCTTTCGAATTTTGAATCAAAACCATTAAATAAAGTAAATAGTGATCAAGTATTTACCAACATCAAACGAACATCATATAGATTAGAATAGAGAAGAAGTATCAAGAGAATATCATAATAAAATTAAATAGAAATCCCAGTGACTAAATTAATCCCTAGAAAAATAAATTAGTTCATAGTTAACATGATGAAAATAAAATTCAAATAATTATGCATAAAAAAATAACCTAAAGAATTCAGATGAAAAGAAAACTAATTACAACATCCTTTTCTAAATCTAGGGTTTTTCAAACTAAAACTGTAGAGTCCCAGAATTTTACTTAGCTAGTTAGATAGTAGTAGTAGTAGCAATATCTAGTATTAGTTTGTAGTATGTTAGATTTCGTGGATTTTGGTTCAAACCGAGACTTGGTTGGAAACTCCTAGAAATAGTTATGGATTTTATAAGTTTAACCTATAGTTTAAGAATATTAATTATAACATAAGGTTTGATTAATATTGCTGGTTATTAATATGATAATTATTATAACCTAAGATTTAGATAGAGCCAATAAGAATATGACACTTGTGATGAGCATGGTTATTCCTAAGGTTTAGATAGAGCCAATAGGATTATGACACTTGTCATATGCATGATTATTAAGGAATTATTATTTTAATGATAAAATAAGAAAAATATAAGACTTAGTCTTCACCAGAATCTGTTAGGAGTATGACATTTTTCACAATTTTATTTATTTGTGGATTAGGTTGTTATTTAGATAATTGAATAGATTTTCCATAACTTTCAGGTACTGTAACTTCCGACCTATTTTTGACCCAGTTATATAATTAATTTGGAAAAATGGTATTGATATAAAGTTGTAGATAGTTGAATTAGCTTTCTAACGGTATAAAGATGGTCTAAATCGGAGTTCTACAACTCCAGTTATGTTGAGTTTACTACAGATGAGTTTAGAGTTACGAGATTTAGGGAGTTAGAAGTTAGGATTCTATTTGTTTTTAATTTTAAAAATTAAGCTTTGTCTCCTTAAACCTCTCTCTGAACAATTTGACCAAGTCCTAAACTTTTGACTGAAGAATATTCAAATATTTTCAATTAAAATGATTATTTTTATTCAAAGCCAAAAAGAAGATTTTTATTCCTAGAACTCTACAAATAGGACTTAGCACCCAGCCCTTTCACTTACTCTTCTGCTGTGATTAGACTCCAAGGTATTAGTGAGACATAAGAGTGATACACTGAAGTAAGGATTAGAGTATTTCGGTATTGAGGTTAGGCCAATCCATAAGGTCAATAAAGGTACCATTATTCTTAAGTTCAATTCTGTTTAATTCCTTAGTATTTTTAGTTTATATTCAGGTTCTAACTTTTGTTATGGTTTTGTGGTTAGGGTTTTAAGTTCTTTGAATTTAAGGTGTCTTTTTGGTAAGATTTCTCTTGATGGTTTAGTTCTATTCTTTTCATCTCTTTCCTTTAGAAATACTCACTATTCTTATTATTGGTTTAGGAGTGTTCCAATTCCTGCATTTTTTCTCATATCCCGGTTTTAGTAAGGAAAATAGGCTAGATCTTGTATGTTTGAATGATATGTTATGCTTTTATGTTATGTTATGTATAATATGTTATGATAAGTTTATGTTTTAATATGTTATGTTATGATTTACCCTACCTCAAATATTAGATAGGGGACGTAGATGGGTTATCATACACTACATGTGATTTACCCTACCTCAAATATTAGACAGAGGATGTAGATGGGTTATCATACACTACATGTGATCTAACCTACCTCAAATATTAGATAAGGGACGTAGATGGTTTATCACATGCCATAATGGCCATTATTAGTATAGTCTTATATGGAATGTGTTATAATATGTTTATAGTATATGTTATAATATGTTTTTAGTATATGTTATGATATGTTTATAGCATATGTTATGATATGATTTTATGTGTATGTTTATGGTGTTAGTAGTTTTTCCTTGCTGGGCATTAGGCTCATTCCTTTATTTTTAGTGAGATGTAGTAAAATGAATATGGAAGGCGGAAGGATTCTTGGTAGCTTGGCTTGTGTGTTGAGGATGGATGGAATGTGTGGACTGCGCGTCGATCAAGGATGAAGTTATTTATTTTTAGTCTTTTAAATCCTGTTTTTTTGCATTTAGTTTTGTAAACAATTTTCTTTAGTTTAAAATTATGTTTTATGTTTTAAACAATGGGTACCCATGCCATATTTTCTATTATTATGTATTTGATACAATATTTTGAGATTTAATAAAGTTATATTATTTCTTATGTATCTTTCCCAAAATAGTAGCTATGTATAGCAGATCTAATGGTCCAAGGTCTTAGAAATAGTTGGATCATTACAGTTGGTATCAGAGCAACGGTCCATTTACATGAAGTTCTCCTTGATAAACACGCTCAAGCTCCGAATCTAACCGTCAATGTAAGTTTGTTATGTTATAGCTGTTATGATTTTGTGTTTAGTTAACGTTTTAGCCCTTATGTTTTCAGTTAAGAATATCTGTAAATTAGTTTATTTTTCGTTATTTATTTTATTTATTATCTTTGCATTTATGATTGTACATAGTGAAAACTTTTTTTTTTCCAAATAAATATCATTGTTATTTTTAAATGACATGTATGAGTTTGATTTTTTTTTTTTACAATCATAATAAATAATAAATTTAATAAATAATGACCAAGTTTGGTGAGGGTGGATACAAATCAATGGACCGGGTTCTATATTGAGAGTTTAGGGGGCCATAGTAGTGGGAATGATTTTACTGATCCCAGCCCTCCCTCAATATGGTTAACTTTGGAACAACGATGAGTTTTGAGTCTGAGAATTAAGTCATATAGGATAGTTAGAAACACACTTAGAAAATAATAAAGATGGCTTATTTGTCTAAGTTTAGAAACACACCCTAATTATAAAGAAGGCTTACATAATTTTTTCATAAAAAGTCATAATTAATAGGTCCGAGTTATGTTTGCTTAGATTAAGTTTTTGCCTTAGAGCCTATTAGGGTAAGTTCTAATATGTTTCCTCGACTATTAGAACTTTGCTGAAGATGTCGCTCAGAAGATTTGCTCGCAACAACGCCAATGCCTTAAGCGTTGCTCCTGAAACTTATGAAGCCCCTCCAGTTTGCAGAAGGGGAAGGCGTGCAACCAATGCTACTGCTAAAGAAAGAGCGCCGCTGCCACCGATGGACATCACCACAGAAATTGTCTGGCTACAACAAGAAGTGGAAGAGCTGCTACAGCAACAGCGACAACAGACTCAGCCTCCGCCTCCGCCTCCACTGCAACCACAGCCTCAGCAAATGGCTAAAGTACCCCATCAAGTAAGTCCTTATGGGGGATGGCCAATCGCGAACCATGCGCCGTACCCAACTCAACACATGGAACCAATCTATGAGCGATTTCGTAAGCAACACGCTCCAAACTTTGAAAGGACAACAGACCCCTTTGAGGCAGAAGAATGGCTCAGAAATGTAGAGTCGATCCTAGCGCATATGAATCTCGGCAACGCGGACCGCATATCCTGTGTTTCGTCTATGCTTAAGAAGGATGCTAGAATATGGTGGGACTTAGTTCAGCAGACTGATGATGTCGCCACCATTACAACTCGGCAGTCATCGCTACAAGGGTCGATGAGTATGCTAGTTTGAAGCAGGGCAACTTGACGATAGTAGAATATGCTCGGCAGTTCGACAGATTAGCCAAGTTTGCACCAGAGTTGGTTCCAACTGACTTTCTAAGGATGACCAAGTTTGTTAGTGGACTTAGACCAAAGATTGAGCTAGGAGTTAAGCTAGCAAACCTGGGAAATACTACCTATGCCAATGTTCTAGAGACGACAATAGAAGTAGAAAGGCTTCAGGCGAATGTTAGTAAGGAGAAGGCTAGTTGGCCTGAGCCTAAACAACAGGGTCAACCTCAGAATGGTCGGAACAACCACAACAATAGCCATCAACATAGCAATAGTAATAGTAATGGTCAGAAGAGAAGGCATACAGATGATAAACAGGCCAATGGTGATAAAAAGGTACGGACAAACAATGGAAGTAATAAGCCGGGTTATGTAGAGTACCCGCAATGTGCTAAGTGCCAGAAGAAACATCCTGGTGAATGCCGCGCAAACACCAAGGAATGTTATAACTGTGGTCAGGAAGGACACCAGAAAAGAGAATGTCCACAACTCAAGCAAAAGGAGAAGAGGGATTAAACGATGGTTCCAGACCAAAGTCTTTGCCTTGACCCAAGGAGGAGCCCATGCTAGTAGCAAGCAGTTACAGGTCATATTCCTATCCTTGATAATATATGTTCTAGTATCGCTTGATTTGGGAGCAATATACTCATATATCTCGTTAGGAATGATAGAGAAATTAGACAAACCTTGTAGAACTAGGTTTGTGACATAGTTGCCTTCGGGTGAAGTAGTCCTATCATCATGAATAGTACGAGGCGTACTGATCAAAATTGAGGACGTGGAACTAGAAGGAGACCTGATAGAACTGGAGATTAAATATTTCGACATGATATTAGGATTGGACTGGCTAGCAAGGCATGGCGTAACCATCGATAGCAGACGTAAGCAAGTGATGTTCGAGACTCCTGACAGTCAGAAATGATGGTATATGGGAAAAATTTTAGGACTACATACGCCGCTTATTTCATCTCTCAAAGCTCAGAGGATGATAGAAAAAGGATGTCACACATTCTTAGCTAGTGTTACACATGTTGTAAAGGGAACACCACTAAAGGTTGGAGATGTACATATCACTACAACAATATTTAGAATATATTACATTAAAGAATAGCATATATTTAGAAGTGCTATTATTAAGTGGGGGATTGAAAACACACGGATCTGAATAGTGGGGGATTAAAAACACATGGATCTGAAGAAGACATATTTTGGCGCCATATGACTAAAACTCAGGCGCCAAAATGAATTTCTGCCAAATTCCCTTTCTCTCAGCCTTTCTCTAAGTTACCCTTTCTCTCAGCCTCCATCTCTCACTCATGAAGACTCACTCCGCCCTCTCCGCCCTCACGAAGTCTCTCCACCCTCAACTCATCTCTGCCTCACGAAGACTCGCTCCAGAGTGGAGCTCTTTCTCCGCCTCACGAAGTCACGCTCCAGAGTGGAGCTTCTCTGCCTCACGCCCACTATCTCAGGTTCGTTTCTCTAATCCCTGATAATACAAATTGTTGGCTGAATGTTGTAGATTGATATGATAAAAAACCCATCTTTGATAGAAACTAGATTGATATGCAATTTTAGATATTGTTATGTTCAATGTTCAAGAGAAACAGCTATGAAGATTATAAGTCAAGAGATAAAAAAGATGTAGAGATCGAGTCATTTGAACTTGCAGTCTTGCAGGTCCTGTAGCTTGCTCTTGCAGGTCAGCCCTCTCTTTGTACCAAGTTTTCCTTTGCTCTATCAATGGAGGAGCCTCTTCTGTTCTGAGAAATACCTCAAACCCACCAGCTGTTTCACTCATTCTCAGGTACACAAATTAGGCACCTTTACTATTTTCATGTTTCTTTTGCTTAATTAACTTCTTTTATGTTTTTTTTTTTACTTTGTTCACATTTTTCTTTGGTGTTGTAAATCTTGTATATGATAGAATACAGTCTTACTTGAATGGAAAAATAAAATTGCACTCTTGTAAATGAATCAGGTGGTCTCAGAATTTAGTAGCGTGTCGTACTTGCTTTGCTATATGATGACTGATCATATGATGGTATTCTTAAATTAGGTTTTTCTTGTTTGACCTTTTTAAATCTGGTCTAGATGAAAAATGGTCTCTTTTCATTTCCAGATCCTAATAAAATATTAAGATGTGATCGAACAATTCAGTCTTTTGCTAAAACAGGGGAAGGTTTATGCTTAAAGTATGTATTAAATTTGTGTTGGTACATGCACCTCATAAATGTATACATGATATTCTAGTGTAAGGCACGTGTGCACGGGTTCTTAGTTTCCTTTAAGTCTGATATCTACAACTAATCAATAATATTAATGACCACATAATGCCAACAAATGTATACATAAATAATAACCAGGCAATTAAAATATAACAAGTTACAGAAGTCTACTTGACACATGTTTATCTTATAAACCAGAAGTACAGTTGATGAATTTATAAGTTACTAATTTGCTCTCGACAACCTTTTGTTTCTTGCTAACTTACATGCAGTAAAACACTTTACTTGAACCTGGTTAGGCCATTGTAACCCATGAACACTATTTATGTCTTCCCAAGTTGGTATCCTAGTGCAATATGAACCTTAATTTCAGGCCATCAAACAATGAAACCATTTGAACAATTTCATAAATTTCAAGTCAAATTCTTTAACTTAATTCCACCAAATAGAAAACCCAACATCATGATTGCTTCAGATCTCAGGAACCATGTAGAATAAACCAATAGCTATCTATACAAGCAAAATTTATAACTAAGAATTGAAACTCATTTTAAAAAAAAAATATACATATAGACAAATGCATATACCTGTTAAGGATCATTGTAGCCAAGAAAAACTTGGAAAACATCACTGTCAAGAGGCATGTCTACTGTTTTATGACCTTTCCTAACAAAAGTGCTTGTTTCACTTCCATTACAGATCAAGGAACCAACAAAAAACTGGTACTAAAATAAAGTAACACACTATTGAAGAATATTAAGTATTATATTTTAAAATAAGAAGAATATTCAGCAAAATACGAATAAACAAAATTAAATATCAACAGCTTGAATGAAAGAGCTTACACTCTAATGTTCTACCAAGGCTATTGTTAGGGAAACTCTTTTATGTCATTAAAAAAAAGAAAGAGAAGAAAAACTCTAGTCTTTTTTAATCAGGTAAGTGATCAAATAATGATAGAATTTTTTAAATAACCCAATAAAAATGACAATACACAATGACAATACTGTCAATGCATGTATATGGAAAGGTTCACAACACACCAACTTATAGCTATCAAATTGATTCAAACAAACATTATTTGAAACTGGCATGATGGATGGTGAAATTGAAAGCATTTAATCATAACTTTTACAAATGAAAATGGGTGGTTAAAAGAAGACATTACACTGTAAAATAAGCAGACAGACAAGCTCTGAAATAATTTGGTACCAAATAAATATAAAAGCTCCTCCTAGTTATGTTAAAAAGATAGTATTCTAATTATTTAAAACTAAATATGTATTAGGATTATATTAATTTCATGACAGGTTGATAATGCAATTACAGAGCACATATAATCCAAAAATGTAGAAAATGCAGTACTTTCTCAAAGCTGTTTTAATTAATATCATAAAAACTAAGAAAAGAATTAATGGACACCATGGTGCTTAAATAGCTCAATAGTTGGCCATTATGTTTGTGTGTGTGTATATATATAAGCAAACCGTAATGACATGGCCACTCTGAGCATATAACCATTGAATTCATCACTTTAATTTTTTGTCTACTGTTTTTGTCCATATAAATTGGCATAAAACAATTCAGTAAATGTTAGAGTCAGCACACTAGGAGCAAGCAAATGAAACCAATATATAATTAAGCAGCAGCACAAAAGAGAATATACGTATATAACTAAGTTAGACTGAAACCAAATAAATTTAGGATGTTTATAACTAAGTTAGAGGTAACAAATAAAACCACTAACTAGATGAATCAATAGCACTAAGAAGAAACAGAAGAAAGGTTAGTCATAATATACCACAGATAGTACCTAGTCTCAATAGCACCATAAACTAGCAACCTGTCTTTCCAGACTTGTACAAGAATCCCAAAACACAACACTCAGCACAAACACTCAACATTTTGCAACTTTTCCCAGATCCCCATCCAAAGAACTAATAAAATAGAGAGGATAACTCCAAAAAAATTATAATTTTAATCTCATATAATGGCATGGAAGCCAGCTAC
Organism: Humulus lupulus; assembly: GCF_963169125.1. NCBI lineage: Eukaryota > Viridiplantae > Streptophyta > Magnoliopsida > Rosales > Cannabaceae > Humulus > Humulus lupulus. The sequence goes on from NC_084795.1 coordinate 91,901,471, forward strand.
TAATATATTCAAGAAAAATTATTTATTTGCTATAATTTTTCTTGAATATATTACACATTTTTATTTTTATATATAGGTCATTTGATCGTAAAAAAATCGTGTAACGACATTGTTTCTAAACCATGAATTATAATCTAATGTTTAAGATTAAAATATTCCTTTACTTCTTGAATAAATAAAAATTATTTATTTTTAGGCTTTAAATGATCTTCCTATATATATTGACAATAATAAATAAACGAGGAGCACTTGTTAATTTAAAACTCATTATAGCAACAATGTATTCCATCTAGTATTACAATTTATTACTAACAAGTCTAAAAACCAGCAATCTTACCAAATAGAGTTGATAGGCTAAGGAAGTGGTAAAGGTCATGAAAAGTTAATACAAAATAATATGTACCTTTAATCTTAATTTATAGGAATGTTGATCTAGACTAAACCCAACTTTGGGTCTGCTTTACACTAAACACGTATAGAAAGCATCCACTGAACAGCTTAAACAGTAAGAAAAATAGTAAGAAAAATCTCTTCAGATTCTGAAAACAGTAAGAAAAATAGAAAGCCCAATATTTCAATGCAATATCACTCTTGTAAAGTTTAAACCCATCCACTGAACAGTTAAGCCTTATTCTGATTGGTCATATTCCAACTTTTATTTTTGGTTGTTTGAGCTTGCTTGCCATGTTGTTTAGTTTGTTAGTTTATCATACATGCTTGTTTAATATCTATTGACAAATTTTAATTTTGTATTAATCTTTTAAGTATTGATTATATTTTTTAGGTTGGGGATCGAATTGGCAAGGAGCATTGCAAAGGTAATTTGCAAGAGGTACGGAATTTGTTCTTTTAACTCTTATTATTATCTTTAAAATGTTAGAGGAGTTTGAATATCTTAAATATTCATCCATAGAGAAGTAGGTTCTGAGATTAAAATTGTGTGCTGCGGTGATAACGGAAGGTTGAAAACTTGTGTGTATTAGAGAAGTAGGTTATGGAAAATTTGTTTGTGTGTTGCGGTGATATAAGGAAGAAAACTTATTGTGTGTTGTTTGAATTTTTTGACTTGGTATTGATAGATGGTTAGGTAAGCTTTTATATGTATAGATTAGATTTTTCATTATATGTATAGATTAAAATTTTCATTTAGTCATATTGTTTTCATTATTTCCATATGTATAGATTAGATTTAATTGCCACAACCCAAGCTAAAATCTTGTCTTTGATCCAAACCCAATTAGTTAGTGGCTACCATTTTAGAATCTAATTTTTAAATTAAAAACAACACTAGAATCTCTTGAAAGCTTAATGAAACTAAAGTACTAGAAATTAATAATAGATTTAGACCAAGAAATCTTTAGTGGGACTAAGAATCATGGTACTAGAAAATCAAGTAACTGCTATAACATACAATTAAAAATCTCAGCACTAGAACAATCAAAACCATTTGAGCAATAAAGAATGAATTTTAATAGGTAAAAAAAGAAAAAGAGAATATATAAACTTTAGAATGAATGAATCACTGAGATGATCTTATCATTGATTCACTATAGCATCTGGTTATCATTATAGCATATATATAATCAGTCATCATGATTTGTCCTACACGTGATGCATAAATTAAAGCAAGGATTTTGGAATGATTATTCATTGGAATTTAGAGTGTCCCACTAAAACAATTCCAATTAGTACTAATATTAAGGCTAATTCTTAACCAAATCCATTTAAAAAATATGCTTTCAAAACAATAGAAAAAAGAAACAATATGTCATGATAGTAAATTAGTTTCCTACCAGAATATTACCTTCTCTTGTTAAAAAAAATTGACAGTTCCTCCATCCCTATTGCCAATAAACTATTGATTTAGTTCTTTCTATAAAATGACATGAAAATAAAAACATCAGTGGAGAGTTGAAGCTAAAAAAATAACCTACTATTATTATTCTTCATGAAAGTGAACCTTTTAAACAGTAGGGGGCACTAAAATGTATTCGATAAACAACCAGCCAAGAAGAAACAAAGAGAGAGACTATGAACCATACTTGAAACTCAGTTAATCATAACTTGCAAGAGGTATGTTTTCTTTTATTTTTGTTAAAATACTTTGCAAATGTTAGAGGAGTTTGAATATCTTAGATATTCATCCATAGTGAAGTAGGTTCTGAGATTATTATTATTGTGTGCTGCGGTGATAACGGAAGGTTGAGAACTTGTGTGTATTAGTGAAGTAGGTTCTGAGAAATTTGTGTGCTGCGGCGAGATAATGAAAAAAACTTGTGTGTTGATTGAATATTTTGAATTGATAATGATTGATGGTTGGTTAATAAATATGGCTGGAACGTTTTCTAATTTTCTGTTAGTTATTTGATGTATATCTAATAAACTTCAAAAACCATAGAAATTTGAAATTAGAATCGAAACCCATGTGGGGAAATATATTAGAATAATTATAGAAATAGCTTCTTGCAATTCAAAAACTTGGGTAATAAAATGTAAAACATTTTTTAGTGCAAGGCCAGTACATAAATTTTTTTTAGTTTGAATATATACATAAAAAACCAAATACAAAAGAAAGAGTAACATCCCATTAACAAAAGTACTATTTATGAGAAAATTCTCAGGATATTTTCCTGTTTAAAATTTATATATTAAGTGCAAGTCTTGTAGAACACCAAAAAAAGTAGTTCTAGCATATGAAAAACAAATGCATACATTGAAAATAAAGAAAAGAACTAAAGAAGTTAACATGTTCCTTTTTATTTTTTTTATGGAAAGTAAAGAAAAGAACTAAAGAAATTAACATGTTCCTTTTACTTAATTATTTTAAGTCATAACGGTACTTAATAACGCTATGGTAACTATATATAGTTTTAAAAAACCAATGTAGTCTAGTACAGATAGATTGATAATTCCATAAGAGTGGACCCTATTCGTTTGATAATATGTTTTCAAGTGGTCCAGAAGAACATAAGATAACAGTCAAGCTTCAATCATTTTGGTTGGATCATTTTCCATTTTTGACCCTTTGATTATTCTTTCTCAATGATTGAATGCTATTCATACGTACCTACAAATTATGATTACTACAAAATAAAAAAAAAAAAAATATACAACATTTGAACCTCAAAATTTGATTCAAAATATCTAGTGGATCCATCCAAAACAAATGTATATTCACAGTTCATGTCAACACTAACTATATATCTATAACTAACCATCACACAGTTTCAATTTATTGCAATTGTTATGGTTTAATTTTAGTTTTTTTTTTAATTTTAAATAATTTAAATTTACTTTTAATTAATTATATTAAGACACATGTATATAATTAGTTAGAGCACATATTTTGTCAAGTATTAAATCATCTCAATAAATTTGAACCCTTTAGTTAGGCCTTCAAATTGGGATTTAACTTCCTTTAATGAGTTTGAAACCTCTGTAAACAGTAGTATCCCTTTTGTATACACCTATAAAAGATTAGAGGATCAACTTAATGAGTGAAGGAACAAAATAGTTCAGTAGTTGATGAAAAATATGTTAAAAGCATCATAACAAACAAACAAAAAAATATTACAAGAAAAAATTTACATTCTCGATTTCATCCCTAAGAACATCATGCTTAAGTGAATGGCTGAGGTTGTGGTGCCACTTAACTACATTGAAAAGAAATGGTGCTTCGAAACAAAACAAAATAGCCCAACTCAACATAATATAAAAACAACATTTAACTTTTATTAATTCTTTGATCATTGAACCGCCAAAAAATTCAACCCATAAAAGAAAGGTAAAAAGAAAATTAGCACATAAGCACTTAATCATATCATCTCATGGCTCGACCATTTTACAATTTGTGCTTTTAGTCACTTCAATCTTACAGTTAAGCATGATATATAATTGATGGGGGATGCCAATTTTAGAGTGAAACTGCCAATATGATATGATAACTCAGTTCGAAGTTTTATCTTCTACTATATAACCTAAATCTTTATTTTTTTAAGGTGTCATTTTAAAGAGATAGCTTTAAGGTGGTCTGTAACTTCAACAACAGTAGTCATCACAATTTAAAACTGGTTTCCAAATGCATTTTTCAAATGAAACATTAACAATAAAACACTTGGTTTATTCAAAAGAAAAAAAAAACACTTGGGATGTGTCTCCAGGTCTAGGTGTTGGGTTGCATGCGGTAACCCTAATAGAAACAATAAAACATAATATACATTTATATTAGAAATTGAATATTGTAAAATTTGTCACTGGTAAACATTCAGGCTTGTCAAGTGACAACATCACAGCTTCAAACGTAAGAACTAACATTTCCTAATACATGCAACGCTTCAAAGATTCAATGAATTAATTTAAAAATTCTAAGCATTTTTTGGAGGAAAAAAATGTAATATGCACTGTTTGATGTTTTTGGAAAAAAAAAATGAATTAATTTAAAAATTCTAAGATTTATTTGCATTTTTTGGTTGAAAATGGAGTGATTATGTAACAGAATTAACGAACTAAGATGAGTACTTCTTCTAAACTCTTAAACACACCCAGTAAAGCTAAACTGGTCACAAACAACCTCAACTATCGAATGAATCCCTCGGCCTAGTGAAAACTGAATTCTGTCTTCTCTTTGATGTAGAAGAGAAGAAAAGAGAAGAGGAAAACAGAGTGTTTATTGACTTTTCTTTGTTAGTTTTTCTTTTTTTTAATTTTCCTCCCAATTTTTAATGACTAAATAAATGAGTTTGGAGAAAACCTCTTCCGTAGAAGATTTCATTATTTTTTTTCTCACTATTTTTTTATATTTTTTTCAACACTATTTATATTGGCACATTAGCTTTAAGAGTTGATCATAAAACACATAAAATACTTTTCTTAACAAAATATTTCTAAAGAGTAATAAGTGTAATTTGACTCGTAATAATTAACATCAAAATAGGCAAATTCTACTCGTTCTAAATTTGTTTAACGATTTATTGGTTGATAAAAAAAAATTGTTTTAAAGGTTAAAAACAGAGTAACAAAGTAGGTGTTATTGTACTATTGTATACGTATTAGTACTTGTTAGAAAAAAACAATCATATAATTCAAAAAGTGATATATGTTATAACACTATTTATCATTTTTAATTGTTTACTGGCCCACTTATGGTACTATATTTGAAAGACAAAATGCAACACATGGAGCAACTCATTATTTCTTTAATGAAAAATCAAGTAAGTATTTTGATGCTGAAACTATATTTTCATGTGGCTGAATTGCAATAATAACTAAGATTCATGTTTAATTTTTTGGTTAGTCTTTACTTTTGTATTTTTTTAAATTTTGATGTTGAATTCATGTCTTTCTATCTTACTTGTAAATATAATACATCTACTCAGAGTGAGGAGCAATCAAATGTCAATGTTCAATCAAATTCTCATGTTCATTCCACTCAGGTAATTATGATACTAATTATATGAAAATGATAAAATCTAAAACATATAATATTCAATATAAAATCATTTACTACTGCTGAATTTGTTATATTGATATATTGTTAGAGTGTCAAGAACCACACATTTGGCTCAAAATGCAAAATATTAGATTGGATTGGATCTGGAGAAATTATTGCAGAAGGTTATTTTATCTCAAGTGACCCAAAGGATGAGGTTCACCATGTTCCTCTTGGGCCTAGTGCTATGAAAGTGGGGATTGATCTTGTGAGAAAGAATGATGCATTTCTGTGGAGGCCTTCAACAATTATGTCTACTATAGAAGATGCTGTAGGTAGTATAATTGCATGGCCAGCTGATAAAGTTATAATTAGGTAATTAACTTTTTTTATGTACTCTTTTAGTTTACTATAACTTTAAGTTGAAGCATTACTTATTTAAATTTTGTTGTAGCTAAACAAATGGACTCACAACAAAGACAAGTGCACAAAGGATGATGAATTGAAGGATGGAGCAAGTTTCACGCATGGTTTACTTTTGTGTATCTTGTAATGTTTCTATTTTTCATTTTTGAAGTAAAAATTGTTCAAGATTATAAAACTTTATTATGTTATGCTTTCAAACTTAAGTTAGAACTAAGATCTCATGAAGTAGACACATTCATGGTTTGAATTAGTTATTGTTTAATGTAATACTTATGGTTTATCAATCTATTGAGAATTACATTTTATGATTAATTTTGAATTTTTTTTTTATCAAAATACAATAATGAAAATCTTTTAATTAAAAAAAAAACCATATAAGTATACTTATCAAAATAAAATTTAAAATTTTATTACTATATGTTATGATTTAAAAACATATTATAAGCGTAAAAAATCGTTATGGTTTATATAATATAACAAACTAAAAATGTTATCAAAATAATCAAATGTAATAGTTGAAAAGTGTTATGAAAAAAGTACAAGATTAAACTTCAAATTTATAACCAAAAACTCTATCTAAATGTTATTATTTGAATATTATAGCACCTAAAAATGTGTTATTGAATAGTTTAAGATAACACCGAACATAACATTCAAAAACTGTTATAGAAAAGACTGGACTTTTAATAACAGGGGCTATGTTAGCATTTTCAGAAGTGCTATCAATAGTCCCGGTTAGCAGTTTTTAAGTGTTATGAATACTGTTTTTTCTTGTAGTGACATCTTGGTGTACTCAAAGGATAAAGTCGAGCACGAGAAGCATTTAAGGTTAATCTTGCTACGACTGAAGGAGCATCAGCTTTACGTCAAGTTCAAGAAGTGAAAATTTTGGTTTTCACAAGTAGCATTTCTCGGCCACATAGTATCCAAGGATGGACCCATCTAAAGTAGAGGCTGTGAAGGATTGGCCAAGACCAAAGAATGCGTCTGAAGTAAGAAGTTTTTTGGGACTAGCAGGCTATTATCGGAGGTTCGTAGAAGGCTTTTCTAAGATAGCCACTCCACTTACCAACCTAACCCAGAAGCAACAAAGATTCAACTGGATGGATAAGTGTGAAGAGAGTTTCCAGTTGCTTAAGGATATGCTCAGCACCAATACTTTGTGTACCGACACCCAATGATAAGTTTGTAGTCTATTCCGATGCGTTAAAGCAAGGATTGGGTTGCGTGCTGATGTAGAATGATAAGGTGATAGCCTACGCCTCAAGGCAAATGTAGTTGCTGATGCACTAAGTAGGAAGAATTATGGAAGTCTAGCATCATTAGCTGGAATAAAAAAGCCGCTACAGCAGGAGCTGATCAATGCTGGAATAGAAGTAGTCATTGGTAACCTGAAAAACTTGTCCATCTAGTCAAGCCTGTTAGAAGATATACGAATTGGGCAAGGACATGATGACACATTAGTAGCACATATGGATGCAATTAGAGAAAGGAAGGCCACAGATTTCCCAATATCTAGTTAGGGGTTATTAAGATACAAGGATTGGGTATGCGTGCCAAATGATTAAGGGATTAAGATGAATACTTTAGAAGAAGCGCACAATACCCCATACTTAGTTCACCCAGGGTCGACCAAGATGACTCACGACCTTAAAGTATTATATTGGTGGCTAGGAATAAAGAAAGATATAGCGGAGTATGTGTCTAAATGATTGGAATGCCAGCAAGTGAAAGCAAAACATCAGTGGCCTGCAGGCTTATTGCAACCACTTAGCATTCCAAAATGGAAATGGGATGATATAGCCATAGATTTCGTGACAGGTTTGCCACGAAAAAATAAGTAGCATGATTCGACTTGGATAGTAATAGATAGATTAACCAAGTCAGTTCATTTCCTGTCTGTTAAGACTTCGTACATAGCAGATCAATACGCAAACGTTTAAGTCCAAGAAATAGTACGACTGCATAGAATCTCTAAGACAATAGTATTTGATAGAGGATCCATGTTTACATCAAGATCTTGAAGTAAGTATTTGCTGCTGATAGAATTCTCCTACAATAATAGTTACCAGTCAACAATCAGGATGGCACCCTACAAGCTACTTTATGGAAGAAGGGTCGATCGCTGTTGCATTAGGACGAGGTAGGAGAAAGGCAACTACTTGGACCTGAAGCTGATAGAGGAGATAGTAGCGCTGATTAGACAGCATATGCTCGTTGCTCATAGTCGTCAGAAAAGTTATGCGGATGCCAAGCGGCGTGATGTGGAATTCAAAGTCGAAGATCAAGTTTTCTTAAGAATATCTCCTATGAAAGGTAAGAAGCGGTTCGGGAAGAAAGGCAAGCTTAGTTCCAGGTTTATAGGTCCTTTTGAGATATTGGAAAAAGTGGGAGCAGTTGCATATAGATTAGCCCTACCGCTAGCTCTAGCAGATAGTCACATTGTGTTCCACATCTTGATGCTGCATAGATATGTGTCAGACCCATCTCATGTCCTCAAATATGATACGATAGCACTCCAGAAAGACTTGAGTTACGTGGAACGACCGGTTAGCATCCTAGATAGAGGGATGAAAGAATTACGGTCTAAGAGTTTCCCGATTGTCAAAGTCCTATGGAGAAATAGTTCTGAACGGGAGGCAATGTGGGAGTTGGAGGAAGACATGTTAGATCGGTATCCAGAATTGTTTGATAAGTAAATTTTGGGGACGAAATTCTTGTAAGTAGGGGAGAATTGTAGAGTCCCAGAATTTTACTTAGCTAGTTAGATAGTAGTAGTAGTAGCAATATCTAGTATTAGTTTGTAGTATGTTAGATTTCGTGGATTTTGGTTCAAACTGGGACTTAGTTGGAAACTCCTAGCAATAGTTATGGATTTTATAAGTTTAACTTATAGTTTAAGAATATTAATTATAACATAAGGTTTGATTAATATTGTTGGTTATTAATATGATAATTATTATAACCTAAGGTTTAGATAGAGCCAATAAGAATATGACACTTGTGATGAGCATGGTTATTCCTAAGGTTTAAATAGAGCCAATAGGATTATGACACTTGTCATATGCATGATTATTAAGGAATTATTATTTTAATGATAAAATAAGGGAAATATAAGACTTAGTCTTCACTAGAATCTGTTAGGAGCATGACATTTGTCACAATTTTGTTTATTTGTGGATTAGGTTGTTATTTAGATAATTAAATAGATTTTCCGTAACTTTAGGGTACTGTAACTTCCGACCTATTTTTGACTCAGTTATATTATGTGTTAACCGAGATTTTCGGCAACTCTATTAAAAACTAATATTTACTGATAATTATAATGAAAGTAGAAGATTAACACGGGGTTTTTATGTGGTTGGGGCGTTAACCAACCTTAGTCCACGAGTCCGTATTATTAGAGCTCGAAGAACCTTTTACAATGGAGTTTTCTCTCTATCTTGTTACAGAGTTACTGTATTCTTTTGTGGGGAGAGCCCTTTTCACAATGTTCTGTAGCTTATATTTATAGGCTCATGGGAACATCGGGTCTGGGCCGGGTATGACCCGGGCCCGTCAGAGATAGGGATATTCCTGGCCTTTCTAGTGGAGGCCCAATACAAAAGGTACAAAATACGTAAATTCCAAACCAGCTTAGGCCCAACAGGTTGACCTCGGAGCTATATCTCGCCCGACAAAACAGTGCTTTTGGTCTGGACACTTCGAGTTACGAGGCAGATTTAGGAGACAAGACCAGTCAGAGTACCTGACAGCGCAGACCTGAAACAACGGTGTGTAATCCCGAGGTGCCCTTTTCTGCAAGTGAAAAGTGGGGACAACGCCCACGCGGAGTGAGGCGGCTTCAGGGTCCTGGACGCTTGACCCTTCCAACCGGGGGTGAGGTGATCCGGGTCCATTTATCTTTGTCCCGCTTCGTTTACCACAAGCCCGGACCGTACCAGGGTCCGGGACATGGACACGTAGGCCGCGGGGGTCCGAACGCTCTGTACGTCGCCCGAACTATCGTCCCGGAGGACGGACCCGGAGGAACATGCCGGACCCCTCTAATGGGCCCAAACATGCATCCCCGGTCCATACCCCTCCCTCTGGGCGCCCTCCGTACCGGAGGCCTTGGGCCGGGCCCGAACGCTTACATGGCCCCTGACAGTGGGCCCGGACGAAGTTCCCGAGCACATGTAGGAAATGGGGATAACATTTACCCCCGAAGCCTTCGCCTAGGTCTGCCAGGAGGAAGGTTGCATCATCTCTAGGACGCCCGTGTGGTTGCCTCCCCAGTTCCTGCCCGGGATCGTGGGACCGTGACAGCGGGCCGTGGCACTGGCCGCATGTTTGGCCCGGATCGTTTACCATTATCCGGGGTCATTTACCTTCATCCCGCTTGGTGGCAAGGACACACGTGTCACCAGGTGATTGCCACACAGATCCTGAAAGGTCGCCTAGCCCTCTCAAGGGTCGCTAGGCCTAGGATAGGGTATTAGCGCACGTCTCAAAGCGTCCCATCCGCATGGGGGGCCATCATTAATGCCCATGGGATGAGGTGGACCGTAGGATGGGGCGACCTTTGGCATCCGTCACTCCTGGGCCGTCAGATCTGAGACGCGCGAGGATCCAACCTGAAAGGACTCATAAATGTCCCTGCGCAGTTCCTGACCGTCCGATGAAGAGACACCTGTCCATTGGATCGTGGGCCAGGATTTAAGGCCACTATAAATACCCCACGAAAACCACATTTGGAGCTTTTACCTCTTCGAACCAGCTTAAGAACCGACAAACACTGCTCGAGCCTTTGCATGTCTGATATCGCCAACGACTTACATCACCATCTGCTAACCCTGCGCCGCCGCCTGTTCCCCAGAACCCCCATTTTCGCTCCTCTACCTAAAGACGCATCTCAGGTTTATCCTGTCGACGAACTACTGCACCGGCTGCACCACTTCAAGAACGAGGTTCTGCCGTCCTTACAGTCGGACAACCATCACCTTCTACGGTCGACACCTCACAGTAAGTTCTCCTGACTCTCTTGACAACTTTATGAACTTATGATGTTCTTTTGATGCGTGCATTTAGGCTCTATGCTTAGAAGTTGTTAGGAAGGCCACCCGGTTCGGGTTCTCTGTACCCGGATGCTTCCTGGGCAGAGGGTAGACCTTAGTAGTCTCCTCTCCCGATCAGGGTCCCGGGGCTCTCGGGAGTCCCGGACCTGATCCGACGGGACTCCAAGCAGTCCTTAGGAGACTCCCCGTACCTTGACCGACTTTCTTGGGTTTAGGTACTGATTGCTTGGTTTTCTTTCTTTGCTCCCAGATCGTCAGCTATGGCAACGGGCGTTACGCTCCATTCTGAAAAAGAGGTCAATAGGGCCCCTGTCACCGTTCCCTGATCCCAGATGCCCAAGGGCAACATGTGGGAAATGGATGTGGCGGCCAACTCGTTCCGGAATTACCGGATGATGCTGCTCCTGGAGCAGCATCTGGGCATCGAATCAACTCCGGGCCTCTTTCACAACCGCATGGCCAGGCTCGAGGAGCGGGCGCATACGTCCGTGGAAGGATTCAGAGCTTGGAGTGCTGGCCACATTAGCGCGGGAGCTACGCTCCCGCTGCATGACTACTTCGTGCGGTTCTTGACGTACGTGGGAATCGCACCGTTCCAGCTTCTGCCCCAAGCGTACTGTCTACTCGCTGGATGGCGGGTGTTTTGCGCCGCGAAGGAGATTGCGGAGCCCACCCCTGCGGAGGTCCTGTATTTCTACAAGCTGGAGTCGCAGGTTTACGTCAAGGACAAGACCCTGGACGACTTTTATAGGCTGAAGCCGTGGAGTAGCTATCCCACTCCTACCAGCTCCTGGAGGCATCCCCCAGACGTCAGGCATTACTGGTTCATGACGTCCAGATTCCTCGTGGACAAGAACCCCACACTGTTGCTGGATTTCCAACGAGTGGGTAAGTGAATTCTTGTACCTCTCTTTTATGTCTCATCTTCTCTACTCGTCTCTTATCATATGTTCCGGGTGGCAGGGCCCTTCGCTCAAACTCCCCTAACTGAGTTCATTCTGGAAAGGAGGAGATTTTATTCCAAATTGAGCGCGGAGGATCTGGACGTAGGGGGCTATGTTACGGACGACAATCTCCGATTGGTTGGGATGCTCGCGGCCACCCAGACCATTGTCATCCCGAACCTTCGGGGCATCCCCTGCGAGAAGAACGTAGACGTCCGGGAGCAGATGGCTCTGGACCACATTGCCACTGTGGTAAGAGCGGTGCGGGCCGATGCGGCCCGATGCAAGAAGGACCAGGCCCCGGCAGAAGCGGCCACCTCAGAAGAGCTGGAGGAGCTCTTCGAAGATGCCCTACCAAATGTTGGGACTCCCGGGGCTAGCGTATCGGGGCGAGGTAACTCCCCTTTAATCTTAACTTATGCTCCCCGAGTCGGGGACTCAGCTAGGGATAGGCTAGTAATCCCGGGTCCCGCGTTTGGGGCCGACGGGGGGATGAGACCTTCACTTCCCGTCCCCGTGGGCTCGGAGCTCCTCATGTTCTTATCCGGGTTCCTCCAGTACAGGGGTTTCCTGAACCCGGACGTCATGGGGGATCAGGTCCATTCATTTACTTTAGAGGAATTGAGTCAGGCCCGGGGCATAGATGAGGGTTTGTCTCGGGTCATTTCTAACTTTGATTCGCGTGTTTTTATCTGATTGGTTTATCGTCCTAACTCCCTCTTTCTGTACTTTTCTAGGGGACTCCGATATGTCAAACCCTGCCAGTGAAATGAGGCGGCTCATCAAGGAAAGGGCGGCCAAGAAGGCGGCCAGGAAGAACAGCGAGGCGACGGGCCCGGAGCTACACCATGCCAAGGAATTTTCCGGGACGGAGCCTGGCCCCGGCGAAGGTGCCCTGGCCGTGGAGCCTGCCGCAAACTCCGCCTCCGCCCCGCCCCCCGTGATTGACTTGGAGGCGGGCGCGGCTGTCAGTCGGAACTCCGGGAAGAGGGGCCCAGACGATGGCGCCGAAGAGGGAAACACAGGGAAGAGGTCCCAGACGAGGTGAGCCGGCTCGACTGAAGAGTCACATGGGGAGAGTCGGCTGGCCACGAAGGAAATCCCTGCACCGCCAGTTCTCCCCCTACGCCCAACTCTCCTCGAGGAGGGGGAGTCAGCCCTGCGGGATGAGCAGTCCCGGCTGATCAACCGGACCTGCGAAAATGATCGGTGCTGGAGGGACGAAGCTTACAAAGCCCTGACGATCCATCGTCAGGTCAAATTCTCAGACCGTCCTGCCGAGTTCAGCGCTCCTCAGCCGATCGTGGACCGACTAGTCACCGAAGCAGGCTTCTGCCCTAAACTCGGCCAGGACACGGCCCCCCTGGCGGCTGATCTGCTGGATCAGGTTGGGAGCACCATGTCCAACCTTCAGCTCAAGAGGTACGCCACGATAGCCAACCCGGACGTACTGTTCATCTCCTAGGCTCTCCGCCACCAGGCCACCGCGGTAACTTTCACTTCTCTTACACTTCTTCCCTTACTTGTTGATGATAGTTTTATTTTCTAACTTTACTTTGCTCCAGGTTGATCTGTTGTCCCAATGGAGTGCCGATCTGGTGGCCGAGCTCGCCATAAAGATGGAGATGGCCAAGCTGGAGTTGGAGGCAGCTGTGAATTAGAGGGAGGCCGCCAAGGAGGCTCTTGGCTGGGAGACGGCCCGTATCCAGCCAGAGGTGGCCCGTGTCCAGATAGAGCGCGAGGAGCTCAGCCGCGCCAAGGCCGGGTTGGAAGAGGAGTTGTCCCGGAAAACAAAAGAGGCCGATGAGCGGGTGACTCTCCTGGAGACGGCCGCGGCTCAGTCCGCCCTGGATAAGGAGGAGATCCTGGCCTTGAAGGCCCGAGTCTGCGAACTGGGCGATTCCCTGCTTCAGGAGAAGGCGGCGTATGAAACGACACGTCGTGAAAAGGAGGAGGTCGAGGGCATGTTGGATGTCACCTTTGACGATGCCATCTACATGGCCTGGTGCAAGGATAAGAGCATGAATCTCCTTGTCTTCCCTGATCCCGAGTCCAAGCGGGCCGAGTACAAGGCCAAGGAGAGGGAGGATGCGGACCTCTGGGCGGATGCGTTGTAGGCCCGAACCCCGGCCTTGTAGTTTTTATTAGTGTTTTTGGCTTGTAATTAAATTTAGAACACTGCTACCTTCTCTGGTTTTTATGAAGGCTTCCTTTCGTTGTTCCAAGTAGAAATTTCATTTTGTTGCCGCGATTAACTGATCGCAAGGGTTTAGTTCCGGTTCCAACGGCCTGGACTAGACCCAACGACTTAACTTTCCAAGTTTCTAATCCTGACACCTAGTCCAGGGCCCTCGGGGCTTGGTTTAACTTGGAGCTCTGTTCTCCTTTTATCAGTTTTAGGCCCTGGCTTTGCCCTGGGGCAAACCGGATGCTTTTATGTCCCGGACGAGCTTGGGGCTCGTTCCTTTGTTTTATACCCCTGGACATCGTTCGCCCGGGGTGGGACAGGCCTTGGATCGGTCCTTTATTTTATACCCCCGGACGTTGTTCGTCCGGGGCGGGACCGGCCTTGGCACAGTCCTCTTTTATACCCCCGGACATCGTTCGTCCGGGGTGGGACCGACCTTGGGTCGGTCCTCGTTATTTTATGCCCCCGGACATCGTTCGTCCGGGGCGGGACCGGCCTTGGAACGGTCCTCTTGTATACCCCCGGACATCGTTTGTTCGGGGTGGGACCGGTCTTGGGTCGGTCCTCTTTATTTTATACCCCTGGACGTCATTCGTCCGGGGCGGGACCGACTTTGGCACGGTCCTCTTTTATACCCCCGGACATCGTATGTCCGGGGCTGGACCGGTCTTGGGCTCGGTCCTTCATTTTTATACCCTCGGACATCGTTCGCCCGGGGCGGGACTGGCCTTGGGTCGGTCCTTTATTTTATACCCCCGGACATCGTTCGTCTGGGGCGGGACCGGCCTTGGCACGGTCCTCTTTTATACCCCCGGACATCATTCGTCCGGGGTGGGACCGACCTTGGGTCGGTCCTTTATTTTATACCCCCGGACGTCGTTCGTCTAGGGCAGGACCGGCCTTGGCACGGTCCTCTTTTATACCCCCGGACATCGTTCGTCCGGGGTGGGACTGGCCTTGGGTCGGTCCTCGTTATTTTATGCCCCCGGACATCGTTCGTCCGGGGCGGGACCGACCTTGGCACGGTCCTCTTGTATACCCCCAGACATCGTTTGTCCGGGGTGGGACCGGCCTTGGGTCGGTCCTCTTTATTTTATACCCCTGGACGTCGTTCGTCCGGGGCGGGACCGGCTTTGGCACGGTCCTCTTTTATACCCCCGGACATCATATGTCCGGGGCTGGATCGGCCTTGGGCTCGGTCCTTCGTTTTTATAACCCCGAACATCGTTCGCCCGGGGTGGGACCGGCCTTGGGTTGGTCATTTATTTTATACCCCCGGACATCGTTCGTCCAGGGCGGGACCGGCCTTGGCACGGTCCTCTTTTATACCCCCGGACATCGTTCGTCTGGGGTGGGACCGGCCTTGGGTCGGTCCTCGTTATTTTATGCCCCCGGACATCGTTCGTCCGGGGCGGGACCGACCTTGGCACGGTCCTCTTGTATACCCCCAGACATCGTTTGTCCGGGGTGGGACCGGCCTTGGGTCGGTCCTCTTTATTTTATACCCCTGGACGTCGTTCGTCCGGGGCGGGACCGGCTTTGGCACGATCCTCTTTTATACCCCCGGACATCATATGTCCGGGGCTGGATCGGCCTTGGGCTCGGTCCTCTTTTATACCCCCGGACATCGTTCGTCCGGGGTGGGACCGGCCTTTGGCTCGTTCTAATTTGTACCCCCGGACGCTGTTCGTCCCGGGGTCGGATCGGCTCGATCCGCTTTATTTTTACCCCCGGACATCGTTCGTCCGGGGCGGGACCGACTTCGGGCTCGGTCTTATATTTTATACCCCCGGACGTCGTTCGTCCGGGGTGGGATCAGCCTTTGGGTCGATCCTCTTTATTCTATACCCCCGGACATTGTTCGTCCGGGGTGGGACCGGCCTTTGGCTCGATCCTATAATTTATACCCCCGGACGTTGTTCGTCCGGGTTGGGATCGGCTTCCGGGTCGATCCGATTTATTTCTACCCCCGGACATCGTTCGTCCGGGGCAGGACGAGCCTGAGCTCGCGCCCCGCCAGGTGTTTGCTTACACTCGGGATACCCTCCGCAAGTGAGCGGAGATGGGTCTGGGGTCACTTGAGAAAGATTAGCGTGGTTTCACAATATTTCTTTATGACGTTTTGCATACGTCATTTCCTTTGTTTGAAAAAGGTTTGCCCTGAGGCGTACATTGTTTACAACGAAAATATTAAACTGGGGAAGGCTCCCTGACTATTGATAGTATTTACGGAGATGCTCCGCGTTCCAGGCTCATGGGACTTCCGAGCCGTCAATCCGCTTTAAGCGGTACGTTCCGGGGCACACCTCGTGTTGGATCTCGTATGGCCCCTCCCAATTTGGGCCCAGAACCCCCACTCTCGAATCTTGAGTGGCAGGGAAGACTCTCCGCAAGACCAAGTCACCGGTTTCAAACTTACGGCTCTTGACTTTGGAGTTGAAGTACCGTGCGATCTTGCCTTGGTACATCTTTAGCTGCACCTGCGACTCTTCTCGGATCTCTTCGATGAGATCTAGTGATTCTTGGAGTAAGGCGTGGTTCTGGGTGGGATCATACGTGTCACGTCGGTGGGACGGGATGGCCATTTCGATTGGGATGACGGCTTCGCATCCATAGACCATAGAGTAGGGGGTGTGTCCAGTTGACGTCTGCTCGGTTGTCCGGTAAGCCCATAGTACGCAGGGGAGTTCCTCGGGCCACTTGCTCTTGCAGGCCTGGAGTTTTTTCTTCAGTGTCCCCTTTAGGATTTTGTTCACAGCTTCTGCCTGCCCGTTTGCCTGGGGTCTGGCAACCGCGGAGAAGCTCTTCACTATACCGTGCCTTTCGCAAAAATCCGTGAAGTGGGCGCTGTCGAACTGCTTCCCGTTGTCGGACATGATTTTATAGGGGAGGCCGTATCGACCCACTATGTTGTTGACTACGAAGTCTAAGGCCTTTTTGGAAGTGACTGTGCTCATGGGATCCGCCTCAACCCACTTCGTGTAGTAGTCCACGGCCACGATGGAGTACTTTACCCCTCCTCTTCTGGTCGGGAGGGACCCGACGAGATCGATCCCCCACACTGCGAAGGGCCAGGGGCTATTCATCAGGGTTATCTCTGTCGGGGGGGCCCGTGGCACCTTCGCGTACCTCTGGCACTGCTTGCACTTGCGGACGTATTCAATGCAGTCTTTCTTCATGGTTGGCCAGAAGTATCCTTGGCGCAGGATCTTTTTGGACAGACTGGGCCCGACAGTGTGATCTCCGCAAAAACCTTCATGCACCTCATGCATGATGGCGCCCAACTCGGTCCCGGACACGCACCTGAGGTAAGGCATGAATAAACCCCGGCGATAGAGCTTTCCGTCCATCATGACGTAACGGTGGACTTGGTACTGGAGTTTCCTAGCAGCGGTCCGGTCGATTGGAACTTCCCCGGCAGATAGATAGTGGATCAGCGGTCCCATCCAGGAAGCAGAGTGATCTATGGTGTGGACGGCGGGGGCCCGGATGCTCGGGACGGGGAGATGGTTGACGGGAACCAGTCCGGCCAGCTCGGCCTTTGCGTCGGTGGCCAGCTTCGCTAGCGTGTTCGTGAAGACATTCTGCTCCCGGGGGATCTGGCGGATGGAATGGACTGCAAACGCCTGGAGCATTTCCCTCGCTTGAGTCACGTATGTCTCCATTCTCTCTCCCTTGGTCTGATACTCCCCTGAGATTTTTCTAACAACTAGCTGGGAATCGCTGTAAACTTCCAGGTTCGCTGCCCTTATCTCCCGGGCCAAGCGCAGGCCGGCTAGGACAGCTTCGTGCTCCGCCTCGTTGTTCGATGCTTTGAACTGGAAGCGAAGGGAATTTTGTAGCTGATGCCCCTGTGGTGACACCAAGATGATCCCGGCCCCGGTCCCGTTCTCGTTCAAGGCTCCGTCCACGAAGATTTTCCACACGGGCACCGCGGGGGCTTCGGGAATACTGTCTTCCGGAGAAATCCCGGAACATTCGACGATGAAATCGGCCAGGGCCTGTCCCTTGATGGACACCCTGGGCACGTAAGATATATCGAACTGGCTTAGCTCCATGGCCCACTTCAGGAGTCTTCCCGATGACTCGGGCTTTTGTAATACCTGCCGCAGGGGATGGTTGGTTAAGACCTTTATGGCGTGGGCCTGAAAGTAAGGTCGAAGCTTCCTGGACGCCATCAGCAGGAAGAAAGTCAGCTTTTCGATCAACGGGTATCGAGATTCAGCGTCTAGCAACCGCTTGCTTACATAGTATACCGGGAGTTGTGTCCTTTCTTCCTCTTGTACCAACGCGGCGCTGACCGCGTGCTCGGTCACGACCAGGTATAGATACAGGGACTCACCCTCTACCGGTTTCGCCAGGATTGGGGCTTTGGCCAGGTGTTCTTTCAGCTTTCAGAAGGCCTCTTCGCACTCGGGCGACCACTCGAAACGCTGGCTTCCCCGAAGGACGTTGAAGAACGGGATGCAATTGTCCGTGGCTTTAGAAATGAAACGGCTCAGGGCGGCTACTCGCCCCGTCAGGCTTTGCACGTCCTTGTGCTTCCGGGGAGAGGCCATGTCGATCAATGCCTTAATCTTATACGGATTGGCTTCTATTCCCTGGAAACTTACTATGAAATCTAGGAACTTCCCGGAGGCCACGCCGAAAGTGCACTTTTTAGGATTCAGTTTCATCCCGTACTTCCGGATAACCACGAAAGCCTCCGCCAAGTCGTCTAAATGGTTCGTCCTAACTAGGCCCGAAACATCTGATTGATGATTCTTTGGTACGGTTCTCCAACATTCTTGAGTCCGAAAGGCATGACTATGTAGCAATAGACTCCCTTGTCGGTTTGGAAACTGGTGTGTTCCTGATCAGCCACGTGCATAGAGATCTGATTGTAGCTAGAGTAAGCGTCCATGAAGCTCAAGATCTCGTATCCGGACGTGGCATCCACCATTTGGTCGATTCGGGGAAGCGGGAAACAGTCCTTCGGACAGGCTTTGTTGAGGTCCGTGAAGTCAATGCACGTTCTCCAAGTCCTGTTCGGTTTCGGCACTAGGACGAGATTGGCCAACAACACGGGGTACACAGATTCGCAAATGAAGTTGATAGAAGACAGCTTCTCAACCTCCAGTTTAAGGGCCTTGGCCCTCTCTGTCCCCAAAGGCCTGCGTTTCTGGCGGACCAGAGTCGCGTTTGGGTCAATACTCAATGCGTGGAAAATGATATTGCAGTCTATCCCAGTTATGTCAGAGTGGGACCAGGCCAGAAGGTCCTGGTTTCCCTTGACTTGGGCGATGACGGCCGCCCGAATGTCTGCCGGGAGGCTTTTTCTGACTTGGATGATTTGGGTCAGATCGGTTTTGCTAATGCACACCTCTTCTATTTCGTCCATTGGCTCCAGGACGCGATCGTCCCCTATCCGCGGGTCCAGGTCGTCCTCTTCCTGGACCACCCTCTCAGCAGGAGGGAGGGGAACCGGTTCGACGGGCTCTTCCCGGACCATGTATATGGGCCGGGCGGAGACATAGTAGCACTTCCTGGAGCTCTTTTGGTCTCCGCGGATGGTCCCTACCCCTCCGTTGTCGCATGGGAACTTCATGCAAAGATGGCGGATGGAAGTGATGGCCCCGAACTCGACCAGTGCGGGCCGGCCAAAAATGACGTTATAAGCGGTGGGGCAGTCCACCACTACAAAGGTGCAGAACTTGAACGAGTGCTGCAATTCACCCCCCAGCGTAATCGGCAGCTGGATCTTTCCCATGGGGAGAAGTGCATCTCCGTTGAAGCCGTAAATTTGGGTCGGGCAGGATGCCAGATCCGCTTCCGTCAAGCCAATGGCGGTGAAGGCAGGCTTGAACAACAGGTTGACGGAACTTCCATCATCCACCAACACGCGGGACACCAACTTGTTGGCGATTTGAGCATCTATGACCAGTGGGTCGTGGTGCGGGAAGTGGACGTTGCGGGCCTCGTCCTCCGTGAAGGTGATGGGGAGGTTTATCAATTTAGGGCGCTGAGCCGGAGCCTGGACAAGGGCGCACACTTCCTGGTCGTGGTCCAGCTCGCTTAGATAGCTTTTGGTCATTCCTTGATGGCCCTCCCAGGTGAGGTCCGCCGGAGATGGTTGCCACACGTCCGTCAACTCGGGGAGGGGCTGCCCCGGAGGGGTAAGGCATTCTGGGGCTGGGAACTTGTGCAGCGGGGGGCCCCTGAGGGGCCGACGCTGGGGGTCCCTATGCATACCCTCCCTGGGGGGGGGTATGCCCGAGTCGTTCCCCGGGCCGCGGGTTGCCCGGGGCCAGCTGACATGCCTGGGACTCCCACGGGCATCCTTACCCACTGGTGGAGGTGCCCCAGCTTGATGAGGTTTTCAATCTCATCCTTGAGCTGCCGGCATTCATCGGTGGTGTGGCCCACATCCTTGTGATAGGCGCACCTTTTGCTGGTGTCTCTCGGATTCCTTCCCCCTTTAAACATGGGGCTAGGCTTCTGGTAGTGGACCGCCCTCTCTATCGCCAGATGGATGTTCTCCCTGGTGTCCACTAGGTTGGTGTATTCTGAATGTTGGGGCTCGTAGCCCCTCTTCCCCTTCTTGACTGGCTCAGACCGGTTCTGGCCTTTGCCCGATCGCTTCTCTCGGGGGGGGGGGGGGATTCAAGCTTGCCTCGGTCACTCCTGCTTGTGACTGCTGGGCCCCGACAGGGGCCATGCTGTGCCCTGCCGGCGCGACGCCATAACCGGAGAAGTGGGTGGATTGGGTCGGGGCGTACCCCGAAGTGGCAGGGCCGTAAACAGTAGGGGTGTAGCTAACCCCAGGCGCGACGGCCGATCCAGGGGTAACGGGGGGCGCGAAGGGCTGCGCCGGGAACTGCCCCCAGTAACCCGGGAATGACTGGGGGACGGGCTACGGGGCCGGAGGCCACCCGAAAGCCTGGATCTGCGCTTCCTCCCAGTTGATGAATCCTTGGGCCCTCCTGATGAACTCTTCTAGGGTAGCCACTTTGCTACGCTGCATGTCATCCCAAAGGGGGGACCCGGCCCGGATTCCGGACTGCAGTGCCACCAGGCATTGTCTGTCGTCTACTTTCATCTTGGAGGCTTCTTCAGTAAAGCGCTGGATGTAGGCCCTCAGTGTCTCTGCGGGGAGTTGCTTAATATATGCGAGGGCACTGATCTGCATATCCATCCTCATGGCGGCCACAAACAGCTTTCGAAACGCTGACTGCAGCCCAGACCAGGATTGGATAGACCCCGGTTTCAGCCTCTTCCACCACTCTTCGGCGGGACCGCCCAAAGTGATCGAGAAGCAGAGGCATCTGCCGTCGTCACTGACATGGACCACTGTCATGAGTCGGTTGTACCGGGACAGATGGTCCCTGGGGTCGGTGTTTCCAGTATAGGCAGTGAGGCTTGGCATCTTGAACCCCTTGGGGAGTACGGCGTCCAGGATGTGCCTTGCGCAGGGCTCTTTATCCTCTTCGTCAGAGTCGGTGTCTGCGCCTTCTTGCTTGCGGACCAAGCGATCTGTGACCTTTTTCAATGCGGCCATTAGCTCCATGAGCTTCCTGGCCGTGCCATCCTCCAGGGGGATTCTCTCATTCCTCCTATCGTTGATGTTGTTCCTGAGGTCGCCGTCTCGGGGGAGGATCTTTTCCTTGCGGGCCCGCTCCTTTCGAGCGTTCAGTCCGTCACGTAAGTCTACCCGGGAGGTGTCGTCCCCTGAACTGAGGGCATGACGTTCCTCGCGGCGAGGCCGTTCCTGACGGTTCTTATTAACCGAGGCACTTGGGTGCAAAGATCCTTCCCGCCCGTCTCGCCCTGGGGTACGTCGGGGCTGTGTATTCCGCGGCTGCGTCCCCTGCGGATTGATCGGGTGGCGTCGTCCTGGGACGGGGCGCACCTTTTCTTTCCTAGGTAGCGGCCGGGAATGGGCCCCGGCTTTTGTGACGGGGGTGGTCTTCTCTCGAGTCTTCTGTCGCTCCCTGTTCGGGCATCCTGGAGCTGGCTCGGGAGAAGGTTCCGGGAGAGGGACCGGGCTGGCACCTCTAGGGACCCCGACTTGCTCTCGTGGGGAATGTTGCTGCGTTTCTGGAGGTGGGCCAGTTGCGGGATTGACTGTCGGACCCTGCGCGGACATGAGTGCCTGCAGGGCTTGGAGAGACTCTTGCATCCGTCGATGCGCCTCTGCTTGCTCAGCGATCCTGGCTTCCTAATCTAGAACCTGCTACCTTAGTCTGGTCACCTCCAAGTCTTGCTGATCGTCGTGGGGGGTCTTGGGATCCGCGGCTTTGTCGTGGTACTCCCCCTCATTTTCCTCTTCATAATACTCCTCCTCATTTTCCTCTTCGTATTCTGTCCCACCTTCGTAGTCTTGTGACTCGTCTTGGTGAGATGTTTGAGGAGGCACGTTCTTGGGCAGATCCTGAGGGATAGGCTGTGAAGGTAGTGGGTCTCCGTTGCTCTGCTATGGATTGGTAGGGTTGAAGGTGGTGTGTCGTGTGTTCACCATCGTAGTAAAGGCCTGACGTTAGCACTAGCTTCCTTCAGCTCTCAATGAAAGCACCAAACTGTTAACCGAGATTTTCGGCAACTCTATTAATAACTAATATTTACTGATAATTATAATGAAAGCAGAAGATTAACACGGGGTTTTTACGTGGTTGGGGCGTTAACCAGCCTTAGTCCACGAGTCCGTATTATTAGAGCTCGAAGAACCTTTTACAATGGAGTTTTCTCTCTATCTTGTTACAGAGTTACTGCATTCTTTTGTGGGGAGAGCCCCTTTTACAGTGTTCTGTAGCTTATATTTATAGGCTCATGGGAACACCGGGTCTGGGCCGGGTATGACCCGGGCCCGTCAGAGATAGGGATATCCCTGGCCTTTCTAGTGGAGGCCCAATACAAAAGGTACAAAATACGTAAATTCCAAACCAGCTTAGGCCCAACAGGTTGACCTCAGAGCTATATCTCGCCCGACAAAACGGTGCTTTTGGTCTGGACACTTCGTGTTACGAGGCAGATTCAGGAGACAAGACCAGTCAGAGTACCTGACAGCGCAGACTCGAAACAACAACGTGCAATCCCGAGGTGCCCTTTTCTGCAGGCGAAAAGTGGGGACAACGCCCACGCGAAGTGAGGCGGCTTCAGGGTCCTGGACGCTTGACCCTTCCAACCGGGGGTGAGGTGATCCGGGTTCATTTACCTTTGTCCTGCTTCGTTTACCATAGGCCTGGACCGTACCAGGGTCCGGGACATGGACGCGTAGGCCGCGGGGGTCCGAACGCTCTGTACGTCGCCTGGACTATCGTCCCGGAGGACGGACCCGGAGGAACATGCCGGACCCCTCTAATGGGCCCAAACATGCATCCCTGGTCCATACCCCTCCCTCTAGGCACCCTCCGTACCAGGAGGCCTTGGGCCGAGCCCGCACACTTACATGGCCCCTGACAGTGGGCCCGGACGAAGTTCCCGAGCCCATGCAGGAAATGGGGATAACATTATGAATTTCGAAAAATAGTATTTCTATAAAGTTGTAGATAATGGAATTAGCCTTCTAATGGTATAAAGATGGTATAAATTGCAGTTCTACAGCTCTAGTTATGTTGATTTTACTGTAGGTGAGTTTAGAGTTACGAGATTTAGGGAGTTAGAATTTAGGATTCTATTTGTTTTTATTATTTTTGTTTTTAATTTTAATAATCAAGCTTTGACTCCTTAAACCTCTCTCTGAACAATTTGACCAAGTCCTAAGCTTTTGACTGAAGAATATTCAAATATTTTCAATTAAAATGATTATTTTTATTCAAAGCCAAAAAGAAGATTTTTATTCCTAGAACTCTACAAATAGGACTTAGCAGCCAGCCCTTTCACTTACTCTTCTGCTGTGATCAGACTCCAAGGTATTAGTGAGATATAAGAGTGATACACTTGGGTTGGGAAAGAAAAAGCTTTACTATTTTTAAGCTTTATCAAACACTTGTGAAGTAAGGATTAGAGTATTTCGGTATCGAGGTTAGGCCAATCCATAAGGTCAATAAAGGTACCATTATTCTTAAGTTCAATTCTGTTTAATTCCTTAGTATTTTTAGTTTATATTCAGGTTCTAACTTTTGTTATGGTTTTGTGGTTAGGTTTTTAAGTTCTTTGAATTTAAGGTGTCTTTTCGGTAAGATTTCTCTTGATGGTTTAGTTCTATTCTTTTCATCTCTTTCCTTTAGAAATACTAACTATTCTTATTATTGGTTTAGGAGTGTTCCAATTCCCGCATTTTTTCTCATATCCCGGTTTTGGTAAGGAAAATAGGCTAGATCTTGTATGTTTGAATGATATGTTATGCTTTTATGTTATGTTATGTATAATATGTTATGATAAGTTTATGTTTTAATATGTTATGTTATGATTTACCCTACCTCAAATATTAGATAGAGGACGTAAATGGGTTATCATACACTACATGTGATCTAACCTACCTCAAATATTAGACAGGGGACGTAGATGGTTTATCACATGTCATAATGACCATTATTAGTATAGTCTTATATGGAATATGTTATAATATGTTTATAGTATATGTTATAATATGTTTATAGTATATGTTATAATATGTTTTTAGTATATGTTATGATATGTTTATAGCATATGTTATGATATGATTTTATGTGTATGTTTATGGTGTTAGTAGTTTTTCCTTGCTGGGCATTAGGCTCATTCCTTTATTTTTAGTGAGATGTAGTAAAATGAATATGGAAGGCGGAAGGATTCTTGGTAGCTTGGCTTGTGTGTTGAGGATGGATGGAATGTGTGGACTGCGTGTCGATCGAGGATGAAGTTATTTATTTTTAGTCTTTTAAATCATGTTTTTTTGCATTTAGTTTTGTAAACAATTTTCTTTAGTTTAAAATTATGTTTTATGTTTTAAACAATGGGTACCCATGCCATATTTTCTATTATTATGTATTTGATACAATATTTTGAGATTTAATAAAGTTATATTATTTCTTATGTATCTTTCCCAAAATAGTAGCTATGTATAGCAGATCTAATGGTCCAAGGTCTTAGAAATAGTTGGATCATTACAAAAACTGCTTATAACAAATCGCAGAATAATGTTCCTTAAATAGTTTTCCAAGTTCCCAAGTAAAAAGACCATTTTCCCTTCAAAAAGTGACTAAAAATCTGATGGTGCTGTAGCGCTATTGACAGTATCAAAACTCGGACATATTGCTCCCGAAAAACACAATTTTCTCCAAATTAACTCTGTTTTCTTCCACTTTCTCTTCATTCCACTCTTTTCACCAAATTATCCTGGAAAACCTAAAACATGAACAAACGGGCATAATTCTGCAATAAAATAACCCTAAACTAACGAAAACCAACCTAAAAACTAGACCATAAACGAGCCTAAAACTCGTTTATCAAAGGTCGGTCAAGCATTTCATGCTTATGACGATTAGATCTAATCTTTTTCGGCTTGCGTTAAATGCGCTAATACCGTTCTTGACTCATAAGCCAATACCATACTTAGTACTACTGCCGAACTTGACTAATGAGTCACACTTCACAGTCAGCACTGACACCATTGCCGAATCCTGACTCATAGGTCAGTGCCATTCACAGATAAGCAAGATTGCTAAGCATTTAATATGAAACCAATGTCCACATATATAACACTCAACATGCCTCATTAATAACCATGCATGTCACATAGTGGGTGCAGTTTTCTTACCTCTAGTTCGAGCGTGAAATAATAAAAGAACGACCCTTGAGAATGATCGATCCTTTGATTCCTTAGCGGTCATCTAGTCATAACCGAATATAACTTCCATCAATGAAAATCAACAATAAAAGGTTCTTGACCTAAACCTCACTCTCGGGACCTCGAATTGTACTCAAACAGTAAGTAGATTTGATCCTGAGCCTTAGGAATTGAAACCCCGAGCCAAAAACCCTCAAAAGGGCCCAAAATAGGACCCTGGAAAAATAGGGTAGCACTGCCCCCCTAGCGCCTAGGCGCTACAAGCAGGGATGCTTTTCCTTGAACAACGCTGTAGCGCCCATACCTGGGCGCTGTAGCGCTAGAACCAGGGTGATTCAGCCCTAGTTTTTCCTCCTTCGACTTCTCCACTTTCCAACCTTCAAAACCTGTTTCCAAACTTCAACCAAACTCACAAATGAACACAAAAACCAAACATACAAGTCCTAGGCATCAAAACCTAATCAATCTTTGCCAAAAACTCCATTGAATTCTCACTATCCAAATCATAAATCCCAACTGAAAATAAAGAGAAAACAGAGTAAAAACTAGACTTTCTATGGTTAAAAACTTACCTCAAGCTCAGAATTACACCATCTTGGTTCCCTAGCTTGATTCCTCAAATGGAGCTTCAAAATTCGAAGAGAAAAGAGAAGGAAAAGATGATTGGGAGAAGAAAGGAAGAAGCTCTGTTTTTCTTAAGCTTTTCTACAACTTCTATGGTTAATATATATCCTTAGGTCAAAAGACAAAAATACCCCCAAGCTTAAGTAAAACCCTTAACAGCCAGCAAGGGCAAAATCATCATTTCCCGCCTATTTCGTTAATCTTAATTAACGCCCTCCAATTCTCGTTATTCCCAATATTATCAAATGCTAATAAATCATATCCCATTACCCTTTAATTCCCGGTAATGTACTAATCATCAAATTACCCCGAGACTCACCCCGAGCCCCGAAACTAACCCCGTTATGACCAAACTGCTAACTAGTATTCAAAGATCGTCTCATGTGGAATAGCTCGAACAAATCCACATTATAATACAACCTCATCAATAATCACCAACATGCATGAAAATATACAATTATGCCCTCAACTGGCCAAATTACCAAAATGTCCTTATAATGAAATGTGGACCCACATGCATGCATTTATCATCATATAATAATATAATTCACACAACACATGCATATAATCATTTAATGGCATAATATATCAATTATGGCCCTCCCGACCTTCTAATCCAACCATTAAACCTCATTAGGGATTTTGGGGCATTACACCACCTCCACTTAAGAGATGTTGTATTGAGGAGATTCCTAATGATGCCGAAGTGGAGGTAGATGTGAGGGTTTGGGCCTAATCAGATGACTATGTGATGAGTAAAGAGGAGATGGTGGAGTTGGAGGCAAATGACATTCAAATGCCAACTGGTGAAGATGACTTAGAAGGCTCTGAAGATTTCATTATGCACATGCCATATGAGTGGAATCAAGATGGTGAGGCTGATAATTTGAGTGGAGATTATGAGGGTGAGTATGAAAGTGACTCGAGTATAGAGATAATTGATTTGGTAGATACTGATAATGAGGAAGAGCATGCCCAAAATGTCCTAGTTGGTGTGGAAGACATGGCCCAAGTCCAACAACCAGGAAACCACACTGGTCAGCCAAGTAATGAGGCCCAACAAGAAATTAATATAGGCCAAGTGGATGGTTTTGGGGAAGCCTAGTTTGAACCAGCAAATAGGCAATATGTTGGATTTTATGAAACTGAAATTAGGCAAAGTCAAAAGCTTGTGCAGTCACAAACAAAAACTTTAATTGGCATTGGTGAAGGGCCTATTGAGACCCAAACACAAAAAGAATTTGGCCATAGTGAAGGGCCAAATGAGTTTGAAACATAAACTTCTTTTGGGAAAAGTGGAGGGCCTATTAAGACAGAACTACAACCTGAGTTAGGCCGAAGTGAAGGGTCTAATGAGACACAACCTGATCCAGACTTTGTTGAAGAAGAGTACGCCCTAGATGAGGATGAGGAGAGAAATTTTGGGGATAATGTTGCACACCCTAGTAGCTTGTAATCTCATTTTATTATCATTAAGAGAATAGAAATCATTTTTGACTTGGTCAATCACTTTGCTCATATGTTTTATTTTCATGATTATTTGTTCAATATAAACTTCTTTTAAATCTTGAGCATATAGCTAATCATATTTATAGTGACGTAATCACAGCATAATATAAATATGATTATATGTTCAAACATAAGTAAGTCCTAAGATTAGTCGGTGCACAATATTTACACTGACTTGCCAATCTATGATATGTTCTACTTACACATTGTAGTGTTATGTTATTTCTAGAACATTAGCAAAGTAGATAAGATCAGATGTATTTGTTACATCGGGCTGGAACGATGTTGACAGTAAATAAGATAAGTCAACATACCATTATTATCTATTCTAGTCATATCATATAGTTGACAATAGGCAATTCAATCTCAATTCTAAGTGGTTAGTATTCTAAGTGATTGTATTATTTTAGTTCTTTGACTTGTTCATTACCAGCTTACCCTATGGACTAACCCATACTTACATCATGGGAACTCAGTAGTATAATTGAGTGAGAGTGTTAATCATAGATATGAACATCTATAGCTTCTGATGAAGAAGTAAAACAATGGTTTCCTTTTAGTTTGATTCGAGGTTCTAAATGATAGAGATCTCATTTCAGTAATTAATAGTAGTTTACTAAAATATCATTTACAAGGAACTAAGTGTTTTAAGGATAAAATAAAATGAGGGGTAAATAGTATTTTAAGTCCCATCTAATTGTAGACTGTCAGTAGGGGATTGAGTGACAATCATGGTTGTAACAATGGATAACTAATAACGTATCTATATTTCTTACAGAGTGTTCTATGAATTCAAGAGTGCAATTCTGAGTCTTTAGTGGAATCACGATGCAACGTCCTGGATAACCAAGATTGTTACACTGTGTGTTTATAAAGGTGCAAGACTTGCTAATCAAGTCATTTAATTAAAAATGTGGCACTAAACCATAATTGAACTAGGATTAAAGGATTTTGGTCATAAAAGTTAAATTTCATTTAAATAAGGGTTCGATACACGGGATCCCAAAAATAAACAGGGTTAAAGAACACTTTACAAAATTTCAAAGGTTATATACAGCCACAAGGCACTCTAATGGCAAAATAGGCATTTTAGGTTCTCCTGTCCCTATATCATTTCTCGGCCGTGACGGCCAAGCAGCCAGCTATGTACATTCCACCCCCAGAGCTCTCCAATTCAGGGTTGGTCCAACTTACCCTTGCCTTTACCTGCATCACGTATCACCCGTGAGCCAAGGCCCAACAAGAAAACCATATAACAGAGCATAATCAATAACAATAATCAAGTAACTCACAAAACATTAGCCAGATATTCAATTGACCATAGCAATCACATAAACAGTGACATCAATAAACAAATCAATAATCTATTATCGAGGTAATCAACATACCAAAATCATCAGATCAACAATAGTAAACGTATCATGAAATTTACAGGGTCGACGCCCTTAGGCCGCACCCTCTGATTACTCCACTGACTCCGGCTCACTTAGGCCGAGCTCAGTGATTATATAATTAGCCTTAGCTACCAGTGGTCGAGCCGCGCCCTTTTGTGCCAATGTTAATTCCGGCACTCTTAGGCTGTTTATTACATACTCACATGGCATAATACCATCCTACAACATTGTATACAAGTATAGGGAACCCTTAGTCCCAACTTATCCACATAAAAGGGTGCAGTTTTCTTACCTTTGATTCCGAACGGAGAAGGTGAGTTGATTCCGAGCATTGTCCTTAGCCTCAAGCCTTGGCGACAAACCTAGTCACAAGAGTCATTGATATCTATCAATTTCCAATTAGAAATAAAATACTTAGGTAGCAAAACTAGCCTCAGGGACCTCAGTTTCTACTAAATTGGGCAGTAGAAATTGTCCCGAGCCCCTAGGTTCGAACTCCCAAGCCCTAACAACACTAAGACACTTCTAAGCTCAAAACACCCAGGCGGGTTGGGACTTGGCTCAGCAAAACGCGACTTGCCCCAAGTCAGAGAGCAAGCTCTCACGCCAAAGGGGAGGTGGGTCGCGACTTGGTCAAGCAAGTCGCGGTGCGCTCCCAAGTCAGAGAGCTCCCAAGGTCAGAAGGGCCACACGCGCCGTGGCGCCCCTAGGCCGGGTCGCAGTGCGCCCTGTGAACCCAGAGAAAACCTGGGTTTTCTCTTCCTTCTCCTAGCCAAGAACACCCCAAAATCAACCCAGAATTCTCCTTTAAAACCTCCCCAATTTAATCACCAAACCAATTACGAACTTAGGATTTAATCACCTATTTTGATCCTTAAAACTTTAGCCACAAAACTAAGATCATAATCAAATTCAATAGATATCATCCCCTCACAAACTCAGACAAATTCCTCACTAAACCCATACTCAAAACTTAAAATTCAACTTAAACTTACTCAGCAACATAACACAGAAATTAGAACCAAATTCTTACCTCAAATTAGCTAACCTTTCCTCTGAATCTCCAGCTCCAACACCCAGCTTAATTTCCTTATGTTTTCCTCCAAAAATCTCCAGCCCTAGCCTAGCTTCAAGCTTCAACAATGAAGAGTGAGAGAGAAATTGTGTGTACGTGAGGGTGAGGGAGAGAGAGAGAGAGAGAGAGAGAGAGAGAGAGAGTTGAGTCCTCAATTATGCTTTTTTTTCTTACTTTCCTTAACATTCCACAACCTTCTGCCTCATTCTAACAAAATCAGATTACACTCTTTACTAACCAAAAAGACGACTTTACCCCACCAAACATAACTAATCTTTAACTTAATCTAGGGGTATATTAGTCATTTGTCCCCAATACCCACTAATTCCTCACGTGTTCCTAATATTTACCACTTAAATCCCATCATCCAATTAATCACCAATTATTTACCCAAATTCTAATAATCCCCAACATATCTCCTAAATTCCCGAAAATACCCCCAGGCTCCCCCGAGCAGGGTATAAATCCATGCCGTGATTATTTCGCCAAACCGCTCACTAGGACCGTCTCGAGCCATATGCTGCAAATATATCCATTTAATAATGTGGTCTCAACAATTACCACAAATAATCACATTTATGCCCTCAACGGGCCAAAATTACAAATATGCCCCTATAATCTAAACAGGGCCCCACATGCATATTAATACTCCAAAACATGCATTTCACATAACCATATAATCATATAAGCATGCTTATCACATAATCATGCATTAAATCATTTAAATCACACATAAACCAATTATGCTCTTCCGACACACTAATCAAGGCCCTTAAGCCTTATTAGTAATTTTGGGTTGTTACAACTATCCCTTCTTACTGAGAATTTCGTCCTCAAAAATTTACCTGAATAACTCGGGTTACTGATCCTGCATTGCTGACTCAAGCTCCCAGGTCGCCTCCTCGACCCTGCTATTCCTCCATAACACTTTAACCAGAGGAATTGTCTTGTTCCGTAGAACCTTATCCTATCAATCTAAGATCTGAACCGGTCGCTCCTCATAGGAAAAATCTGTCTGCAATTCTAAGTCTTCATACTTCAACACATTCGTCGTATCTGAGACATACTTCTGAAGCATAGAAACATGGAATACGTCATGAAATCCTGACAACGATGATGGCAAAGCTAACTTGTAAGCCACCTATCCAATCCTCTCCAGGATCTCAAAAGGTCTAATAAATCTAGGACTCAACTTGCCCTTCTTCCCAAACCTCCTCACCCCTCGCAGTGGTGAAACTCGCAGAAACACGTGGTCCCCAACCTGGAACTCCACGTCCCTACGCTTAGGATCAGCGTAGCTTTTCTGTCTACTCTGTGAAGCAAGTATTCTAGCTTGGATCTTCTCAATAGCTTCAGTGGTCTTCTGAACCATGTCCGACCCCAAATACCTCCTCTCACTCATCTCATCCCAATGAATGGGTGATCTACATCTCCTCCCATATAACATCTCATATGGAGCCACTCCAATCGTTGATTGATAACTGTTGTTGTATGAGAACTGAATCAATGGGAGATATTTACTCCAAGATCCTTTAAAGTCGATCATGCATGCCTTAAGCATATCCTCCAACACCTGAATCGTCCTCTCAGACTGTCCATCAGTCTGAGGATGAAAGGCTGTGCTGAACTTCAATTGAGTCCCCATAGCCTTCTGCAAACTACCCCAAAACTTGGAGTTAAAGATAGGATCCCAGTCTGACACTATAGACTTAGGAACTCCACGGAGACGTACGTATATGTCATCTTCACTAGAAGAAAATGATCTGACTTGGTGTATCTATCCACTATCACCCACACCGAGTCATGAAGCTCCACTATCTTGAGTAAACCTCCCATAAATTCCATCGTAATATCCTCCCATTTTCACTAAGAAATACCCAAAGGATGAAGTAACCCTGCTGGTCGCTGATGCTCAACTTTCACTTGCTGACAAGTTAAACACCTGGCCACGTACTCCACCACATCCTTCTTAATCCCGGGCCACCAATACAACGTCCGTAGATCCTGATACATCTTCATGGTACCCGGATGAAGTGAGTATGGCGTAGTACGCGATTCATCCAGTATCTCTCATCTGATCCCTACGTCAGTTGGAACACAAATCCGCCCCTGATACCGTAGCAGACCAACCTCAAAAATAGAATAATCCTTAGCTACTTCCGCTAAGACTTTCTCTATAACCTCCTGTAACTGTACACCCACCAACTATCCCTCCTTAATCTGCTTCAATAGGGTCGACTGCAAAGTAATGGTGGACAACCGGCCCACCACCAACTCTATCCTCGCTTTGGCCATCTCATTAGCCAACTTTCTCGATATCTGAGTGGAACTAAATAACTGACCCGGGCCTCTCTGTCTCAATGCATTCGCCACTACTTTGGCTTTCCCTGGGTGGTAAAGAATGTCACAATCATAGTCTTTTACCAACTCCACCCAATGCTTCTGCCTCATGTTTAGATCCTTTTGCGTGAAGAAGTACTTCAAACTCTTGTGATCGATGTATATCTCACACTTCTCTCCATACAGGTGATGACGCCAAACTTTAAGTGGGAATACCACTGCTGCTAACTCTAAATCATGGGTAGGATACTGCTGCTCATACTATTTCAGTTGCTGTGATGCATAAGCTATAACCTTCCCGTTCTGCATCAACACACAACCCAAACCCAACCTCGATGCATCACAATATACCACGAACTTCCCTCCCTCTGAAGGAAGACTCAGCGTAGGTGCAGTAATAAGTTGTCGCTTCAACTCTTGAAAATTGTTCTCACACTTGTCTGACCAGACGAACTTTAAATTCTTCCGTGTCAATTTCTGTCATCGGTGCAACAATCTTCGAGAACCCTTCCACAAACCGTCTGTAGTAACCCGCTAACCTGAGGAAACTCTGAACCTCTGAGGCATTCCTTGGCCTCGGCCAATCTCTCACTGCCTCCACCTTAGATGGATCCACCTTAATCACATCTTTGCCAACTATGTGTCCAATGAATGTCACTTTTGGTAGCCAAAACTCACACTTCTTAAACTTGGCGTACAATTGGTGCTCTCTTAACCTCTGCAAGACCTGTCAAAGATGTAGCTCATGCTCTGCCTCTGAATTGGAGTACACTAAAATGTCGTCGATGAAGAAAATGATGAACTGATCAAAAAATTCATTGAATACCCTATTCATTGAGTCCATGAAGGCTGCTGGGGCATTAGTTAAACCAAAGGACATGACCAGAAACTCATAGTGCCCATACCTCATTCGGAAGGCCGTCTTTGGTATATCCTCGTCCTTGATCCTTAGCTGGTGATAACGAGATCGAAGATCAATATTTGAGAATACCGTCTTTCCCTGTAACTGATCGAACAAGTCGTCAATCCTTGGTAGAGGATACTTATTCTTAATGGTCAACTTGTTCAATTTTTTGTAGTCTATACACATCCTTAGAGTCCCTTCCTTCTTCTTCACAAAAAAAACTGGAGCACCCCATGGCGAGTAGCTAGGCTTGATAAACCCTAGATCCAGAAGTTCCTGCAGCTGTATCTTCAACTCTTTCAATTATGTCGGTGCCATTCTATAATGTGCCCTCGACATTGGCTCTGTCCCCGGTGCCAACTCAATGACGAACTGAATCTCCTTGTGCGACAACAATCCTGGTAAATCCTCAGGGAATGCATCCAAGAATTCACAAACCAATCTAGTCTTTCCCGACCCTGTTGGCAAAACTCTAGTAGTATCCACCACACTAGCCAGACAACCTATACATCCTCCCTGTAATAGGTATCTGGCTCTCAGCACTGATATCATGGGTATGCGGGCTCCACATACTGCACCCACAAAAACAAAGGGATCCTCTCCCTCCGTCTCAAAGGTCACCATCTTCTTCCTACAATCAATAGTAGCTTCGTATCTAACCAGCCAATCCATCCCCAAAATCATATCGAAACCCTCCATACCTAACTCAATCAAGTTTACTGATAGCTCCCTACCATCAACCATCACTGGCAGTCTTCTAATCCATCTCCTAGAAACTACCAGTTCCCATGTAGGAAATATAGTCCCAAACCCTGCAGTACAATACTCACTAGGTCTACACAATCTATCAATTACCTTACTAGAAACAAATCAACGTGTAGCACCAGAGTCAATCAATACAGAAAAAGGAAAGCCAGCACTAGAAAGCTGACATGTCACCACCGAGAGACTAGCCTTGGCCTCTGCTTGTGTCAAGGTGAACACTCGTGCTGGAGTCAAGCTGTCCACCTTCCCTGCTTCCCCTTTCTTCATTGTTGGCCAGTCCTTCTTGAAGTGTCCCACCACCCCACACACATAACAGGCCTTAGCCCACCATTCCCCCGGATGGTGTCTTCTGCACCTCGTGCACTCTGGATAGCTCCTCCATGTATCACCGCCTCCCTGACGGCCACCGTGAACACCCCGACCCCTCCTATTAGGACCAGCAGTGGTCGAAGTGTCAGGGGTCTTCCTCTTCAGATCACTGGGGCCTCTGCCCCTACCAGACCCAGAATATGAAGGCACCGCTCTACGACCCTCCCGTCTTGCAGCATTCTCCCTCCAGATCTTATTCTCTGCTTCCTCAGTAGTAAGAGCCTTCTCAACAGCCTGGGCATAAGTCGTCCCCCCAGATACTATTGTAATCCTCACATCTCGAGCTATCATAGCATTAAGCCCTCTGATAAATCTGTCATGCCTAGCTGCATCAGTAGGCACAAGATCTGGTGCGAACTTCGCAAGCTTATCAAACTTCAGAGCATACTCTATAACCGTCATGTTGCCTTGAACTAACCCCACAAATTCATTCACCTTTGCTGCCCTGATGGCAACATTGTAATACTTCTGACTAAACAGGTCCTTGAATCCATCCCAACCCAATGTAGTAACATCCCTGGTTTGTGATGCCACTTCCCACCAAATGCGAGCATCCTCTCTCAGCTTATATGTGGCACAGGCCACCTTATCATGACCCTCTACCCTCATGAAGTCTAGGATAGTGGTAATCATACTCATCCACTGCTTGGCCTTTAGTGGATCTGGTCCCCCCTCAAAAGTTGGAGGATGCTGTCTCCTGAACTGCTCATACAACGACTCCCACCTATTCCCAACCTCCAAGGGCTGTACAATTGGCGCTACTGCAGGTGGCACAATGGATGCAGCACTCCCTGATGGAGCCTGCTGCCTCAGAAGTCAGATCTGCTCATCTTGGCTCTGAAGTCGGGCTTGCATATCTGCTGCCAGTTCTCAGGGACTGGCGGAGGGTTCTGGCCCTGGTTATCATCTCTAGCCTCAGACCCAGTGCCGACTAGTCGTATAGATCGTCTTGGACGCATAGCTATCCAAGTTAATCTGCAATCAATGACTCAACAGTCAGACTATGATGATAGGGTAATAATCTTTCCATGCATCACCATACTAATCACAAACAATCAAGATATAACAGTTCATTCAAATATTCATCCACATGCAAAAACAATGCTAATAAGCATGCCTTAATATCATCACACAATAGTCAAGGGCTAGACCCTATCAGTATCTCATGCTCTATATTAATCAAACAGATATAAACATTCATATTTCTTTCCAATCACTTAAGCATATAAACATGTATACACAATTACCAAACCATGAGTCGAGCTTGTCTTAGCGGTGAATGTACATGTCCAGCCAGTCCTCAGGAACCCTTAAACCCAGACCGCTCTGATACCAAAGTTGTAACGCCCTGGATAAGCAAGACCATTACACTGTGTGTTTATAAAGGTGCAAGATTTGCTAATAAAGCCATTTAATTAAAATGTGACACTAAACCATAATTGAACTAGGGTTAAAATATTTTGGTCATAAAATTTAAATTTCATTTAAATAAGCGTTCGATACATGGGATCCCAAAAATAAACAAGGTTAAAGAACAGTTTACAAAATTTCAAAGGTTATATACAACCACAAGCCACTCTAATGGCAAAATAGGAATTTTAGGTTTTCCTGTCCCTGTATCATCCCTCGGCCGTGGCGGCTGAGCAGCTGGCTATGTACATTCCACCCCCAGAGCTCTCCAATTCAGGGTTGGTCCAACTTACCCTTGCCTTTACCTGCACCACGTAGCACCCGTGAGCCAAGGCCCAGCAAGAAAACCATATAACATAGCATAATTAATAAAAATAATCAGGTAACTCACAAAACATTAGCCATATATTCAATATACCATAGCAATCACATAAACAGTGACATCAATCAACAAATCAATAATCTATTATCGAGGTAATCAACATACCAAAATCATCAGATCAACAATAGTAAACATATCATGAAATTTACAGGGTCGACGCCCTTAGGCCGCACCCTCTGATTACTCCACTGACTCCGGCTCACTTAGGTCGAGCTCAGTGATTATATAATTAACCTCAACTACCAGTGGTCGAGCCTCGTCCTTTTGCGCCAATGTTAATTTCGGCACTCTTAGGCTGTTTATTTCATACTCACATGGCATAATACCATCCTACAACATTGTATACAAGTATAGGGAACCCTTAGTCCCAACTTATCCACATAAAAGGGTGCAGTTTTCTTACCTTTGATTCCGAACGGAGAAGGTGAACTGATTCCAAGCACGGTCCTTAGCTTTGAGCCTTGGAGACAAACCTAGTCACAAGAGTCATTGATAGCTATCAATTTCCAATTAGAAATAAAATACTTAGGTAGCAAAACTAGCCTTCGGGACCTCAATTTCTACTAAACTGGACAGTAGAAATTGTCTCGAGCCCCTAGGTTCGAACTCCCGAGCCCTAACAACACTAAGAACACTTCTAAGCTCAAAACCCCCAGGTGGGTCACGACTTGGCTCAGCAAGTCGCGACTTGCCCCAAGTCAAAGAGTAAGCTCTCACACCAAAGGGGAGGCTGGTCGCAACTTGGCCAAGCAAGTCGCGGCATACCCCCAAGTCAGAGAGCTCCCACGGAAAGAAGGGACACACGCACTGCGGCGCCCCCAAGCTGGGTCGTGGCACGCCTTGTGAAACCAGAGAAAACATGGGTTTTCTCCTCCTTCTCCTAGCCAAGAACACCCTAAACTCAGTCTAGAATTCTCCTTTAAAACCTCCTCAATTTAATCACTAAATCAATTACGAACTTAGGATTTAATCACCTATTTTGATCCTTAAAACTTTAGCCACAAAACTAAGATCATAATCAAATTCAATAGATATCTCCCATCACAAACTCAGACAAATTCCTCACTAAACCCATACTCAAAACATAAAACTCAACTTACACTTACTCAGCAACATAACACAGAAATTAGAACTAAATTCTTACCTCAAATTAACAAACCTTTCCTCTGAATCTCCAGCTCCAACACCTAGCTTAATTCCCTTCTTTTTTCCTCCAAAAATCCCCAGCCCAAGCCTGCTTCAAGCTTCAACAATGAAGAGTGAGAGAGAGTATGTGTACGTGAGGGTGAGGGAGAGAGGGAGAGAGAGAGAGAGAGCTGAGACCTCAATTTTGTTTTTTTTTTCTTTCTTTCCTTAACATTCCACAACCTTCTGCCTCATTCTAACAAAATCAGATTATACTCTTTACTAACCAAAAAGACCACTTTACCCCTCCAAACATAACTAATCTTTAACTTAATCTAGGGGTTTATTAGTCATTTGTCCCTAATTCCCGCTAATTCTTCAAGTGTTCCTACTATTTAACACTTAAATCCCATCATCCAATTAATCACCAATTATTTACCCAATGTCTAATAATCCCCAACATATCTCCTAAATTCCCGAAAATACCCCAGGCTCTCTAGAGTCGAGTATAAATCCCCGCCGTGACTATTTCGCCAAACCGCTCACTAGGACCGTCTCGAGCCATATGCTGCAAACATATCCACATAATAATGCGATCTCAACAATTACCACAAATAATCACATTTATGCCCTCAACGGGCCAAAATTACAAATATGCCCCTATAATCTAAACAGGTCCCCACATGCATATTAATACTCATAAACATGCATTTCACATACCCATATAATCATATAAGCATGCTTATCACATAATCATGCATTAAATCATTTAAATCACACATAAACCAATTATGCTCTCCCGACACACTAATCAAGGCCCTTAAGCCTTATTAGTAATTTTGGGTCGTTACACACGAGGAATTAATAAGTTAGTAAATTTATTTTTTAAATTTATGATAACTTATTGAAGCTTGATTCATAGGCCCATGGTCCTAACTGTACCTTGGATAAAATCATCTAGATAGTCTCAATTGTATTATTTAATCATCAATTAGAATTATCAAAGTTGACCATGTCAATTTTGGATAGTTTTACAGAGTTATGCAATTTAGAGAAGAAATAGATTTTAGGGCAGATTTATTAATTAAGACAAATTGGTGTCTAAATTAATAAATAAATTTAAATCAAGGTTCAAATTATAAATAATTAATTTGATAAAAGATTTAAATGATTATTTAATTAATTAATCAATAGAAAATAATACGAAGCTTCATTTTAAGTCCAACGAGCTTATAATTAAATGGGCAACTTCATGGGTCGAAAGCCCCTGATAATTTTGACCTAATGGCTAATATTACATATTATTTTATTGATTTTTTAATTTAAATAAGTGACCTAATTGAGCCTATAAAAGGAATGCTAAGTGAGAGTTGAAATCAGAAGATCTAGTTTTGATGCTTTAGGGTTTTAAACTCTCTCTACAACAAAAGTTCTTTTCTAAGCCTTAATATTCTCTTCTCTTCTTCTTCTCTTTGTATCTATCTCATGTGTGGATAATTTCCCACTTTAGTCTAGGTGATTCTAAGGATACTTTGGAAGGCTATGAAGAAATTTGAAGATCGGTTCAGTTTCTTGGTGATACCCTGCGACAAAAAGGATTCAAGGGTTAGAGAAACTGAAGGAAGGACTTATTCGTTCCCTGCATATAATGTAAGTGTTCTTATCATTATCTCTGTTTAAATTCAATTATAGAAACATGTTCTAGGTTTCTTATATTAATTTGTTTAATGTATGATTTACATGAAAATAAATAAGATCATGTATAAGTTTTTCCAACAACTGGCCTAAGAGTCTTTGGTAATCTTTATTTTCATACATGAACATGGTAAAAATTGAATTATTTGACATGTTGAGTAATTAGATGGATTTCATGTTTTTTTATGAAGCATATTGATTTATATGTGATTATTAGCAAATTTGGGTTATTTTGTTTGTTTACTATGCAATTAATTTTTATAAATGTTTTATTTGGTGTAAAACATTGTAAAAATTATTTGGAATACATTTTGGGTTGAAAAATTACACAAAAATTGAAAAAAATTTGGATGATGTGTGCACTCAAGCGCTTGTCTCCCCAGCAGCCGCACGTGATGAACAGTACCCATCACAAGTACAATTCATCCAGATTTAAAGAAAAAAAAATTAAAGATAACAAAAAGATGAAATTGATTTTTTTTTATAACAAACCCAAGAATATCGGATTTAATTTATCATTTAAAAATGTTTTTTAAAATAAGATCTTTTGTTGTTTGATATTTAAAAATTAGATATTTTCTACAAAGATTCAAATTCAAATTTAAAAATAGGATAGCCAATTAATTTTAAATCTTTTAATATATTATAATATTAGAATTAAGTTATGAGATATTAAAGATATTTTTTTAAATACTTGTTATTTTTATATCTTTTATTTGAAAATATTAATATCTGATTATTCTATGGATTTTATATTTAAATTATTTGAAATTTAAAAATTTGTTGACTAGATACTTTTATGGATATTTGAATTTGTTTAATTGTTTTAAGATATTTTATGTTTGTTATAACCATTAATATTTTACTTTTTTAAAATCCTTAAAATATTTGCTATAGTTGTAACAGCACAAGATATTTTTTGAAAAACAGTTAATGATATTTGTTTCAAAATTTAAAATTGGTTAAATTTTGAAAAAGATCACATTTCTCAAACCAATTAACAAAATATTAATTTTTTTATTAATAAATGAGATTTAAATTAACTTTTGTTAAGTGTTGATAAATCCTATTTAAATTAATATTTTTTAAAATGACCTAAATTAAGTTGATTGTTGATAAATGAAATTTAAATTAACTTTTGTTAATTGTTGATAAATTTCATTTAATTTGACTTAATTTTTGAATTTTTTTAATTAATTTGAATTTTGGATAAATTCCAGAAAATTAATTGTTGTATTTTTGCAAATGAAATAAATTGTGGTATTTTTGGATAAATTCATAGACTTGCTCATATAGTAACATGATTAAGCCCATCCAATTATAACATGTCTGTTTGCACTATATATGTGTAAAACGCCCTAGTCTAGTGCTTTGTAAAACATTCACATATTCATTGGTTTATAAGAGAAAGCCACTTATTATAAAGATTTTAGTGGGGTCTTGCTAAAAACATGCAAGTTGGGTCCAATAGTTTAAAAAGAAAAATATTAGTTTTTCATGCAAAGTTCTTAAACAACCAAAAGTTCACGCCCCACTGATAAATTTAAAAAGTCCCATTAAACATAACGTTATTAAAAGAAAATGACGTTTTTAAACTGATTGTTTCTCGTCCATAGGATGCCCCCACGCCATATACACCAGGACGATAGAACTTCCCACATCACCACGCGTGCCATAGAGAAACCTATTTGCTACCTGGAAGGGAAAGTAAGGGGGTGAGCTAAAAGCTCAGTAAGGAAGTACAAACAACAAACAAGTAAGATACAACAAGTCACAAAAACATTCGTCCATCTTTATACATCATAGCATAATTGTCATAATAGTGTCAATATCATAAACATAAACATAAACATAATCACATCAACATTAACATCATCATCATAACATAAACATCATAACATCATCATAATATAAACATCATAGCATCGTCATAGCATAAACATCATAACATCATCATAAACATTTCCTTGTGAACATGACCCACTAACTTGTCCATGTCACCCTTTGAGGTAAACAGGATCTTTGGTCCTTGAATAACCTCAGCAAGTCCGCCCTTGGAGTTACGTCTTCATATCCTTAGTAACTCAGGTTACGTCTTCATATCCTTAGCAACCCCTCTTTGATGTGTCGCATTCATCACGCTAACATCCATTCATAGCACACAACATTCATACAATCCAAACATATCATCATATTAAACCATTCCATAATTCATAGCGCAAAGCATTATAACACTTTTATACAAACAGTCTTACCATTCACATCATAAATAAACATAAATTCTATCTAACTTCCTTACCTCAGGTCCAAGCTAAGTAAAATGACAACTTCTCAACGAGCCTATAACATAATCAAAATAACCTTCCTTAGTATCACATAAACTCTATTTTGCCCACTCAAATAACTCATGTGTGCATGGGCCATGCACACATGGTGAGAGTTACTCACAACATCTAAACAATGCATAATTACACATAAGGTCATAAAAGAGTAATGTACATTCTACCTATATTGCATGCATGATCTTGCTATAAAAATTACATGGTTGCATAAAAGACATATTTTTGAACGTAAAAGTGAAATTGCACGCTGTTATCCCAAAAAATTGAAAACAATGATGTGGCAATAAAATTAACACATGGCATGAGTTAGTTGGGTGATTTGGCCTAGCAATAGCCCAATACATCAGTTAAGAAGTTGGAATGCTTGAGGGATGCATAGTCAAGTCAAATACACCCGACCGAGGAGAATATTTGGTCTAAGGGTTGCTTGGCTCAGACCCCAGTTTGAAGACCCAATTGATTTGTTTAAATCCAAGTTTAAGGAGCTCAACGGAGGGGTATGGATTTTGGTTCGAGGGATAAAGGCAGGAGGTCCGATCGAACTTTAGCTTGGGAGCCTCTCAAGCATTTGGTTCGGTTGTGTCCGAGGTAAGAAGGCTAAGGGAAAGAGGTCCCATGCAAGCCAAGGATTGGGACTTAGGTTTCGGTCAAGGGAAAACCACATCATGTCCGATCGGGCATAGGTGAAGATGGCAAGGAGAGAGATGCCTCGAACTTGTCCATGGAGAAATGCAAGGTAGGGTGCCTCGGACCACTTTGGTCCGAGGAGATGGCATGAAAAGGATGGCTCGGACCACCTTGGTCCGAGGAGAAGACTACAAGGTCCGATCGGACCTTGATTGAAGGAAAATGGGCTCGGACTTGACCGAGGTGAAATGATAAAGAGGATGGTTCGGACCACCTTAGACCGAAGAGAAGGCCATCATGTCCGATCAGACATGACATGGAGGAGGTTACCTCGGACTTATCCGAGGTAAGGTGCAAAAGAAGTTGGCTCGGACCACCTTGGTCTGAGGAGAGCCAGACTTGCATGGCCTTTGGTCCGAGAAGAGCCATGCGTATACCACCTTTGGCCCACGGAAAGCTCGAAGGAGTAATCAACATGCATGTGAGACTACGTCAAACTCCCCGAAACGACTTCAGTGAGAATTGGTCTAGGCACCCGGGAATCTCTCACTCCTCACTCGAATTTAGGGATCAGTT
Organism: Humulus lupulus; assembly: GCF_963169125.1. Taxonomy (NCBI): domain Eukaryota; kingdom Viridiplantae; phylum Streptophyta; class Magnoliopsida; order Rosales; family Cannabaceae; genus Humulus; species Humulus lupulus. The sequence continues at coordinate 91,944,394 of NC_084795.1, forward strand.
GTATTTTAAACATTTATTGTAATATAAATATAAGGTGAATAATAAAATATCCCTATCTAAAGGGGATATCAGTTGAGAATCCCAGGCCTATAAATAGAGGGTTGGGAGGATCGTGCAGGGACTTTTGGCAAATTAAGAGTAAATCTGTGTTCTAGAGAGAGAAAGTGTGTTTTTCTGGAGAGAACCCCTTTTTGTATTCTGGAATATTTGCATTGAAGAAACTCAGTTGACACTGGTTCATCTGATCTTGAGTGTGAATACAGTAATAAAATCTCTAAGTGGATTAGGCTATTACCGACTATCGGGGCTGAACCACTATAAAAATCTCGTGTTATTTATTTTCATTGATAAAACTGTCTGTTGTCGTTTATATTCTCGTGAAGGCTTGTCGTATTTGACGTTCTCACGTCGTTGGCTAAATTCACAGTCAACATTTTGGTGCTTTCATTGAGAGCCTGAAGAGAAGACAAACAGTCCCTGAAGCAATATGGCGCCTAAGAACACCACTGCGGCCTCCAAGAGGGCAAGTACCTCTAAGGAGCATGCCAGGTCAGAGGGTCCCAGCGTTCAAGATCGTGAGAATGAGCCGAGGATCGTGCTCGAGGATGTAGCTCCTGAAGTTGAGGAGCTCCAGGAGACCATGAGCGCGTTCCAGGAGGAGCTAGCCCAATTCAATGCTAGGCAGGAGGCCTTTGCTGAGGAAATGGCCAAGCAGAGACGGGATATGGACGCTAGGAGCGAGGAGATCCGTCGACAGCAAGAGGAGGCTGACAGGCGACATCGCGAAGCTGCACTTGCTCTGGAGGCAGCTACGCAATTGACCCGAGCCAATGCTCAAGCTACGCCTGGGGTGACACCCACCCCAGAGGCAAGGACCACAGAGGCTGGTCATAAGGAAACTGATAGGCCAGGCAGGAATGGTGGTAACCCACCTGGTCATGAGGAAGAGGGAGTCCGATCGCGCACTTCCTCAACCCAGAGGGGGAACTCCAAGACCCCCTCAAGGAGCCACAGATCAGAGACTTCCAGGTCAGGGAGTCATAAGTCAGGCAGTAAGAAAACACCTTCTAAGCAGGGGCACAACAAAGCTCCTCATGGCAAAGAGACTTCCCACTTCAAAGATGGACATGGGCGTGATGAAGCTGACAGCCACCACACCAACCAGTCGAAGGAGAAGAATAATAACCGATGAGGAGGAGAGGATCAACCAGCTCAAACGGGGAAGCCACCACGGCATCCCAACCAGCGTAATGGAAAAGAGCACGCTCCACCTAGTAGACCTTCCGAGAAGACTCGGAGTACAGTGTTCGACCGGTTGGGAAAGAACACTGCTCAGAATGACCTAAGGGACGTCATTGATGACAGAAGGAGGACCGTTCCGGTCGAAGGGCAGGAGCCAATCCGTCCTACCAGTCGAGTAGAAATACTCGATGATGGTACGCCGGATAGGAATGCCCGAACAAGCAGTCCCGAGGGTGCGTCCCCAGCAATGGCCCCGGGCATCCAAGCCCAGCTTGATGCTTTGATGGCGGCAGTACAAAGTTTGTCAAAACAACCAGTTATAGATCCAGTAGACCACAGAAGTGGTAGCCCTTTTTGTGCTAGAATAAGAGCAGCCCAACCACCAAGGAAATACAAAGCGCCGGTATTGCCAGTTTATACAGAAAAGGCAGACCCGGTGAGACACGTTGGAAAGTTTGAAGATCAGATGGAGCTGCTTGGGGTGAGTGATGACTACCGCTGTAGAGTCTTCCCCACCACCTTGTCAGACACTGCCCAGGAGTGGTACTGGAAGTTCAAACCCGACTCCATCACCTCTTGGGAGAGCTTTAGGAAGGAGTTCTGCAGGCAGTTCAGTACTGCCTGAACCCCTCCTGTTTATGCCAACCACTTGGTGGACATTAGGCAGGGTAAAGATGAGTCTCTCAAGAACTACATTCAAAGGTTTATGAGAGAAGCCAATCGGGCTACCGCAGTTGGAGATGAAGGGAAAATGGTAGCAATCTCTTCCGGTATTATTTATCGAAGTCCTTTGTGGGACAGCATCCACCACCATCCAATTTCAACTTTACAGCAGTTTTTGGATCGGGCAGATAAGTACATGAAGTTGGATGATACCATTGAGAAAGGAGAGAATGGGTTGAACAACCTAAGTGGATCAGATGATACTCCAAAGGATAGCGGAAATGATCAAGGCGGTAATAAGAAACGTGGGAATAACGGGTCTGACCGCCGCAATGAGAAAAAGGCTAAGTCAGGATCGAATGATGAGCCAACGAAGTATGAACCTCGATTCACCAACTACACCACTCTTTCGGCAACCCGAGCAGAGATCTATCTAGCCAGTCATCAGGAGGTCCCTTACCGGAGACCCCCACCAATCAAGAAGGAGATGAGTAAGAGGGATAAGAACAAGTTCTATCGTTTCCATGGAGACTATGGTCACGACACGAATGAGTGTAATCACCTTAAGGATGAGATAGAGTTTCTCCTCCGATCAGGGAAATTAAAAAAGTATAAGGCAGAGAAGATCCAAGGAGAGGGAAGCAAAAATAATCCTGGTTTCAAGCGGCAACGGACCCCACCTTTGCAACCTGAACCTGTGGACTTCACATTAGATACTATATGTGGAGGGCCACATCTTGCTGGAGATAGCAACAAGGCGAGGGAGAGGTATGCTCGCACCCTTCGTCATGAGTTGGGTGCGGCATCCACCTCCGAGGTTATGACGGTGGAGGAACGACCATCTAAGAACCCAAGGTATGAAAGTGAGTCCCTCACTTTCACAAAAGAAGATGCTAAACACGTGAGGTATCCTCACAATGACCCTCTTGTTGTGACAGTCCAAATAGCTAATATAAAGGTGAAAAGATGTCTGGTTGATACGGGAAGCTCCGTAAACATTATTTATAAGTCCTCTTTTGAAAAGATGAAGCTATCCGTCAATGACTTGAAGCCTTGCTCTCACGTCATTTATGGGTTTACTGGAGAAGGACTATCACCAGCTGGGACAATCAAGTTACCCGTCACGACGGGAGAGGCCCCCAAGCATGAAACCGTGATGACTGAGTTTTTGATTGTTGACTGCCCGTCCGCCTACAATGTGGTTATTGGTCGACCACTACTCACCAACTTGCATGCAGTAGTTTCAATTTGGCACCTATCTATGAAGTTCCCGACCAGCGCTGGCATAGGCTGTGTCCAAGGAGACCAAAGGGAAGCTAGAGAGTGCTATAATGCCTCGATAGCTAAGGCGAAGAAAGGTGCCGAGGAGAACAACATGATTGTGTGTGTTGAAAAAGAGGAGGTGGATGAGATGGATGTAGACCAGAGTCTTGTAGTAGTGAACGATGAAGAGATGTTGGAGGAGTGTGGCCAGAAGAGAACTCCTAGTTTAAAAGAGCAGAAGACCCCATCAGGTGATGAAGTCACCAAATAGGGCGTTGCCCAAAGCGAGGGAAGAGATATTGATCCTCGCTTTGGGGATTATGAGAGTGATGTGGGACCGTCCGAGGAGTTAGAGGAGGTCCCTATAGATGAGAATGACCCGACAAGAGGGGTCAAGATTGGGAAGAAGTTGAAAGCTGAGGTGAGAGTACAGCTGATAGAATTCTTGCGAAGGAATCAAGACGTCTTCGCCTGGTCTCACAAGGATATGGTGGGTATCTCACCAACTGTGATCAGCCACGTGCTCAACGTGGATGAAAGATATCCAGCGGTACAACAGAAGAGGAGGTTGCTTGACAAGGATCGAGCAAAGGCTCTTAAGGAGGAAGTAGAGCGATTGAAGGAGAATAGGTTTATTAGAGAGGCATACTACCCAGCTTGGGTTTCAAACCTAGTCTTGGTGCCCAAACCCAATGGAAAGTGTAGGACTTGTGTAGATTTTAATGATCTAAACAAAGCATGCCTGAAGGATTGCTTTCCTTTACCGAGAATAGACCAGTTGGTAGATGCAACCTCTGGTCACGAGACCTTGTCCTTCATGGACGCGTATTCGGGGTACAATCAGATCAGCATGCATCCTCCTGATGAAGAGCATACCAGCTTCCGAACAAATATAGGGCTGTATTGCTATAGAGTAATGCCCTTCGGATTGAAGAATGCAGGAGCTACCTACCAGCGCTTGGTGAATGGTATGTTTCGTGACTTAATCGGCAAGAGCATAGCGGTATACGTAGACGATATGCTGGTGAAGTCAAGGAAGCTGAGGGGCACGTGGGAGACTTAGAGGAGTGCTTTGCAATATTGAGGAAGTATAACATGAGGTTAAACCCCCTCAAGTGCTCATTTGGAGTGGGTTCTGGAAAATTCCTTGGGTTTATTGTTAACTCCCGAGGAATAGAGGCAAACCCAGAGAAGATCAAGGCTCTCATAGAGATGAAGTCTCCAACAAAAATAAAGGATGTACAAAGCTTGACTGGGCGGATTGTAGCTCTAAGCAGGTTCGTTTCGAAATCAACGGACAAGTGCGTCCCGTTCTTTAACCTGCTTAAAGGAGGCAAGAAGTTTGAGTGGAACGCAGAGTGTGAACAAGCCTTCCAGGCGATAAAGGAGCATTTGGCCAAACCTCCTGTTCTTTCTAAGCCAGTTGATGGAGAAGACCTATTCATGTATCTAGCAGTCACGGAACACGCTGTTAGTGCTGCCTTAGTACGTGAGGAGGATAAGGTGCAGCACCTGGTATATTACGTTAGCAAGCGATTGATAGGAGTGGAGTTCCGATACCCCATGATCGAGAAGCTGGCTTACTGCTTGGTACTTGCGTCACGAAAGTTGCAGCTGTACTTTCAGGCACACCCCATCAAGGTCCTTACTGACCAGCCTCTTCGCCAAGTTTTACAGAAGCCGGAGTCGTCTGGTCGGCTACTTAAATGGGCGGTTGAGCTAGGCCAATTTGAAATCAAGTACCAACCAAGGACCGCTATTAAAGGTCAAGCTTTGGCAGATTTCATCGCTGAATGTACCGGAATCGTTGAGGTCCCTGAGCAGCAGGAGAATATTACTGAACAAAAAGAAGAAATTCCTACTTGGCAACTTTTTGTTGATGGATCATCGAATGAGCACCATTCAGGAGCTGGGATTATACTAGTCACACCAGAGAATCACCGAATTCATTGTGCACTAAGATTCAGATTTAATGCTTCTAACAATGAAGCGGAGTATGAGGCTCTCTTAGTAGGCTTGCGACTGGCTAGAGATGTACGTGCCCGGTCGGTGGAGATAAATAGTGATTCCCAATTGGTGGTTTATCAAGTATTGGGGGAGTACCAGGCAAGGGGCCTACACATGGTGGCATACTTAAACAAAACCAAAGATTTGCTAGCCCAGTTCGAGGAATATACCATTAAGTTAGTACCAAGGGAGCATAATTCCAATGCCGATCCTCTAGCAAAACTTGCTAGTGCAAAGGATGCCGAAACTCTGAATATAGTACCAGTAGAATACTTGGCGGAGCCGAGCATTGATAGACAAGAGGCCATGCCGATTACGATAGCCGACACCTGGATGACTCCCATCATTGCTTACCTTGAGCAAGGGACCCTCCCAGATGGTCGTAATGAAGCAAGGAAGGTTATGAGGCAAGTTGCTAGATACACCATGGTGGATAGAGTGTTGTATAGGAGAGGATACTCCTTACCTCTACTCAGGTGCATAACTCCCGACCAGTCAAAGAACTTATTAGCTGAGGTGCATGAGGGGTTTTGTGGAGATCATGCTGGGGGGCAGAGTCTATCTAAAAAGATCTTGAGGCAAGGATTTTTCTGGCCTACTATGAACGAGGACTCTATGGAATATGTGAAAAAGTGTAACAAATGCCAAAGATTTTCTAAAGTGCCTATTGCGCCCCCAAATGTTTTGAAGCAAATGCAAAGTCCGTGGCCTTTTGTAGTGTGGGGCATTGATCTGATTGGGAAGTTGCCCAAGGGAAAAGGAGGAGTGCAGTTTGCGGTGGTCGCGGTAGATATTTTACTAAGTGGACTGAGGCCGAGCCATTAGCCACGATCACATCGAAGAAAGTATTAGACTTTGTGGTTAAAAACATAATATGTCGCTATGGTCTACCTAAGAAGATAGTGTCTGACAATGGCACCCAGTTTGACAGCGACATATTTACCAATTTTTGCACTCGGCATGGCATCACCAAAAGTTTCTCCTCGGTAGCCCATCCTCAAGCCAATGGGCAGGTCGAAGCGGTGAACAAAACATTGAAGGACACTCTAAAAAAGCGCCTGGAGCAAGCTAAGGGTGCTTGGGCAGAAGAGTTACCAGAGGTCCTTTGGTCATATAGGACTACTGCTCGGACGGCAACTGGTCATACCCCATTCTCTTTAGCATATGGGTATGAAGCTATGTTACCTGTGGAGATAGACCCATCCTCTCATAGAAGGACTGTGTACAACCAAGAGGAGAACCATCAGTTGTTAGCAGAATCATTGGACTTCCTCAAAGAGAGAAGAGAGGAGGCAAACCTCAGAGTAGCTGCTCATCAGCAAAAAGTGGCACGCTACTTCAACTCCAAAGTGCGAGATCGAAAGTTCCAGGTCGGAGACTTAGTCCTACGAAAGGTGTTTGTTAGAGACCCAGCAGCTGGTGTGCTAGGACCAAACTGGGAAGGACCGTATCAAATTGAGCAAGTCTTACCACCCGGCACCTACAAGCTCGCTCGGTTGAATGGAGAGCTAATCAGGAACTACTGGAACGGCGAGCACTTGAGAAAATATTATCAATAAATACTGCTTGCAGAGTAGTAGCTTTGTATCAAGTGCTTAACTTGTTATTTAAGCTTTTCGTTTGTGAACTGGTTATTTGCTACCCAGTCACATTATTTTGAACAATGTTATTTTGTTTGGAACTCGTTGTTAGACACGTTTTGTCAATTATTATTACGAGTAATAAAAGAGACCACGTGCAGCGTGGTCGAATCTTGCTACAAATTTTGCATATGTGTTGATTATTTTTACTTGGCAGTGTTCAACTGTCATAATAATTTAAACAAAACAGGTCTTCTAGAAGCTAAGTGTATATGTATACCAGACAGTGTTCAACTGGTCGGTATCATGACATGAAGGAACAACGTTTAAATAATGTTTTTGTAGTGCTCAACTACTAAAATATGTTCATATATTTTATGTGTTTCACGAGTAGTAACTACTCGGACAAATTCAGTCAAGTAGCAAGTTATCAAGGATTTATCAACCCTCAATCACTTGGGGGGCACATAGGGTATACTGGTCTGTATTTCAACACAGGCAATAAGAGCACGAGCAAATATATTTGTTTTTGGGCTCACTTGTAAGTTTAGAAATCTAAAATGGCCATTAAGCTAACTTGTTTTACAAAGCTTAAGTAACTTAGAATTTTTAAAAATTTTAAGTTAGAAACAGGTATTCGTGTAATGATAAAATTTATGCTCATAAAAAGTTAGAGCAATAAGAGCATGAGGAAGTATATTTAGTATGGACTTATGGAATGGTTAAAATTTCTAAGTTAGAAAACTAAATACTCATGTGAAATTAATGGCATCTATGAACTTTGCTATGTACAATAAAAACTTAAAAGTTTAAAGTTGTCGACAAAGAAAGAGTAAAGTGCTAAGTGTCAAAATAGCTCACTAGTTCGAGCAACAAAATACAAAATAAAGCAAACTACGATGAACTACGAGAGGGAGTCACTGGCGTGCTCCTCTAGTGGGTTGATCGACCCCCTCCTCGGCATCAGCTGCCCCTCTCGCTCGGAATGATAAAGCAGAGGAGGCGGGAGTGAGTGCAGGAGGATTGGCAGCTTCTTCAGCGGCCCTTGCTTCACATTTGGCAAACTCCTCTGCCTAAGCCTCCTTGGAGAAACAATCAAGATTGAGAGGTTTGTTCAGCTTGCAGACCTTATAAAAGCAGTCGAAACTGGCTTCTTCAAAGCGAATCAAATCAAGCTCATTTTCTTGCTTCAACTCTTCGTTTTCGTTTATCAGCCTCTCATTATCCCGAGCTAACCCCTTGTTCTCGAGGGACAACTTCTCCAGTTGGGCTGTCAAGGAGTTGTTGTTTTGAACCTGCTGCTGGTTCTCATCAGAAAGCTTCTTGAGAGACTCATCCCGTTCAGCTACGGTTCTCTCTGCTTGCTCCAGCTTGGATTTGGCCTCCACCAGTTGATCGTTTAGCACCTTGATCAACTCCTTGTAGTCTACCGCTCGGAGCTGAGCGTGACCGATGGTGACAAGTGACTGCATGGAAGACAAAAGGTTATTACAAGCAAAAATACTAATAACAAATTGTCTTAAGAGAAAATACTTACCTTCATCAGTTGAGCAAGCCCTCTTTTCAAGACGACTTCAACGCTAAGTCGAGGGTAGGATTCTAAGCTTTGGAGCGTTGAAGCATCATGGTCGATCTCCTCAAGAAGTCCCTTGCCTAGGTCACTAACAGCATGAAAGACCTCACTCGAGCTACCCTGGTGAGTAGGAGTTAGGCTCGCAGAAGAGGAAGCGAAGAGGGAGTCAGTGGCGGAAGTGTAGTCGGTCCCTCAGTTTGCCTCCCTTGACTGGGCGGTACTACCTTCTGAATCTTCTGTGGGGGCATAGAGCCACTTCCATCACCAATTTTCCTCTTTGAAGCAACACACTCTCTGAACATGTCTGCGTCTGCAAAGGGGGAAAACACAAGGTTGTTAGAGATATAAACATAATGAAATGTGTACAAGTGTATACTACAATTTTGTTACTCTCGAATCACCAAGCTATAAAAAATTTACCTATGTTCACTAGACATGTGTTACCTGCGTTGAGGATCTGATCAAGGAACTCATCCTCGTCTTCCGAGGATGAGCTAAGTTCCCCCTCAACCTGGATAGACTTTCCTTTCCCAGGCAGAGCGGGAATAGTAGATCTGCGCTGAGGTTCGAGCTCTCTAATGACTAAGTCGCCAGGTCTACGAGAGAGCGAAGAAGGTCCAGGAGAAAGCTGATCAGTCACTAGCTCCGTGCCCTCGTTGGACTGATCAGTCGTGTTGTTCTCCCCAGTGGTACTTTCCGCCGCCATATCTTGGTCACATGGCACCAAACCCACCATCTGAAGAAGGTCCAGGGTGACCAATTTTTTCACATCCTTTTCCCTAAGACTCATCTTGGCCAACTTCTCGGCCCGCTTAAACATTCCCTTAGTAGGCAACGGTCGCTTGAATGGACCTGCACGGGTAAAAGCCAAGTTGTTGGCTTCAATGTCCGATCTAAGGAAGTATTCTTTGTGATACTTCCCGGGGTTTGATTTGTGAGAGATACCGTTAAGATATGTAATCCCCCTATGCCTATGGTAGAAGTGGAAGAAGCCCGCGTTGTTGTGGGAAGGATTGGTCCTGAGGTCAAATAAGTAGTGCACCTCATGTGGGGTGGGCTCATCCCAACCATGCAGGAAGTAAAGGATGTACAATGCAGAGAGTGCCTGGATCCTATTCGGTGTGATCTGGAATGGGGAGACATTGAAGTAATCCGCTACAGACCGAAAATATGGGTGTAGCGGAAGTGTTGCTTCGGCGTGCACATGGTGCCTGGACCAGGCACAGTATGTTCCACCAGGCCTATTGGCTCTTTGGTGAGAACTCGGACATATCACGTTGACCCCGCTCAAGCCTAAAGCTTCAATGTGTTTTTGGAACAGTGCGGGATTAAGTTTTGAAGCATCGGCAATGAACCAGGAAGGTTCTTCTTCTCCCTCTTTGCGTGGTTTCTGAACAGCCAGGTTCTGGATCGTAGTAGCAAATTCCTGAGAAGGTTTTTCTGGAGCTGTGGCAGTGCGAGCGTGACTGCGCTTTACCACCTTCTGCACCGCTCTGCAGGCAACCTGTGGATCATGTTCCTGAGGAAGTCTGTTGGATTGTTTTACCCTCATTGTCGACTGATAAACTTGTTGAAGGAACTGTTCCTCGTGGAGAAGATACAAAGCTGAGCGAGGAAGGATATGCTTGAAGCGGCGAAGACGGTCCTCTGGAGTGCAACCGGTAGACGAGTCTGGTGAGGAATCGCTATTTAGAGGAGTCTCGATTGTTTGCGGGACGGATGTATCGGAATCCGTATGATTGTCACCTCCCCTATAGTCAGAGTGATTCATCTACAAAAATGAATAAAACATGGGGAGGTGAGTAACCATACAGAAAAAGTTCATAAAAAACAAGAGTTATTTTTATACTTAGAAAATTTTGTCTAAGTTATAAAAATATAACACATATGAAAAAAATAATTTTAATGCTCAAGAGTGCCTAAAAAGTACTTGGGGTGTTGAACTTATTAAATTTTATATAAATGGGCATTTTTGAGGTTTTCCTATGAGGCTAAATTCCTTATGCGTGTAAGTGAGCATGCTAAGGGGTTGGGTATGCATTTGGAAGGAAAGAAGGCCGAGGCCTAAGAAATTAGGTGTGGTCCGATCGGACCACGTTTTGGGCTCAAGGAGAGGGCATTACCTAATGCATCCGATCGGATGCCTAGACCCACCAAATGTTCATGACCTAAGAAGCGTTCAGCAGCCGTGGGAGTCCGAGGAAACGTCTAGCCTTGCCTCCGTGCGAGCCCAGCGTGAAGTCCCCTAGGATGTCCGATCGGACGTAGCACGCCCGAGGAGAGGATGCACACCCACAATCCAAGTGTCCAGGCGCTTGGTGCGCCTTATGCCTCCGAGGCTCCTAGCCAGCAGCAGCCTATTATGTCCGATCGGGCATGGGCGTCCAAGGGGGTTCATAATGTGGTGCCAAGTGAGTTAGGCACTTCAAGGCAAAGAAAGGTAAGTGTGGTCCGATCGGACTACACACTTGCTTAAGGTTTTCAATGCCCCGATCGAAAGTGCTCACTCGGCTCGTTCAAGGAAATGCACGCCTCAAGTCTTAGCCACAGCCCACCATGTCCGATCGGACATGGGCTCCCGAGGAGGATAAAGTGTGGTCCGATCGGACCACACGCATGCCCAGAATTTTTGGCAAGACCGTGTAGACAAAGCCCCTAATTATATACTTTGCCTACCCCAAACCCAAATCAAATGGGCAAAGCCCTAAAATCCCTATTTTAAACACATTTCTTCATTCACACATACAAAACACAAGATCAAACCATAGAAATGAAAGGTTTTTCTTATGTTCTTGAAAACCCATTATACTATCAAAAACCCCATAACCCATATTCATATTCATGTCAAATTAGCCCATTTGTCTTGAAACTCATATGAAATTAGAGGAAATTTCGGGTTACCCATGCCACAAACATCATCAAGACAACAAGCTAGCACATTATACAAAGCATTTATAAGAACTTTAAGAGCAAGCAATGCTATGGGGGTTTGGCCATGGCATATTTTTCTTAGAAATTTTTTGAAAAATCATAACAATGTAAAAGGCATGGGAAAGAAGACTTACCCAAGGTTGGAGGACCTTTGGTTTGCTTGAGGATTGCTTGAAGATGAAGAGTTCCCCTTGAAGCTTTTGGAGTCGGCAAGGAGAAGGAGAGTCTTGGGGTTTCGGCCAAAAAGGAAGGAGGAAGATGAGAGGTTTTTAAAGATGTGATTTTTTTTGCTTGTGTGAAGAAAGTGTATAGAGTTGAGTTATTTAAAGGAAAAAAAGTGGGTTTTTTATTTACTTTTGGACCTTTGGCATTCTGGGACTTTTTTTTTCCTCCAAGATCATGGGTGGTTTTTTGCAGTGATCGTGGGTCTGTTGCATGGAGATGAACAATTATTATTTTTTATAATGACGTCAGCTGGAGAAAATAGTTTATTATGTGAATGAATCATATAATAAACTTGGGGGGCAAATGTTATCCCAAAAATTTGAAAACAATGATGTGGCAATAAAATTAACACATGACATGAGTTAGTTGGGTGATTTGGCCTAGCAATAGCCCAATACATCAGTTAAGAAGTTGGACTGCTTGAGGGATGCATAGTCAAGTCAAATACACCCGACCGAGGAGAATATTTGGTCTAAGGGTTGCTTGGCTCAGACCCCAGTTTGAAGACCCAATTGATTTGTTTAAATCCAAGTTTAAGGAGCTCAACGGAGGGGTATGGATTTTGGTTCGAGGGATAAAGGCAGGAGGTCTGATCGAACTTTAGCTTGAGAGCCTCTCAAGCATTTGGTTCGGTTGTGTCCGAGGTAAGAAGGCTAAGGGAAAGAGGTCCTATGCACTTGTGATTCTTGGGGGTCTTACTAGATCTCCACAATGAGATCCAGGGATTTCTAGAGCAAGGCATAATTCTGGACGGGATTGTATGTCTCTCGTCTATGGGAGGGGACCATAGTTTCTACTGGGATGACTGCTTCACATCCATAAACCATTGAGTAGGGGGTATGTCCAGTTGAGGTTCTTTCCGTGGTCCGGTATGCCCATAGGATGCGGGGAAACTCTTCTGGCCACTTGCTCTTGCAGGCTTGTAACTTTTTCTTGTGTGTCCTCTTTAAAATCTTGTTCATGGTCCCCGTTGGCCTGTTTGATTGAGGTCTTGCGACTGCGAAGAAGCTTTTGACGATTCCATGTCTTTCACAAAAGTCGGTGAAGTGGATGTTATCAAACTGCTTCCCGTTGTTGAACACAATTTTATAAGGGAGGCCGTATCAGCACACAATATTGTTGATGACGAAGTCCAGGGCTTTTTTGGAGGTGATGATGTTCATTGGTTGTAACGACCCAAAATCGCTAATAAGGCTTAGGGCCTTGATTAGTGTGCCGGGAGGGCATAATTGGTATATGTATGTTTCATTGGTTAAATGCGTGACTACGTGGCATGCATGATTAATATGATTATATGAATATTTGATATGTATGTGTTATGAATATTTGATATGCATGTGGGCCCTTTATAGCATATAAGGGCATATTTGTAATTTTTGTCTGTTGAGGGCATAAATGTGATTATATGCGATAAATGGTTGAGACCACATTATTATATGGATATTTTTATAGCATATGGCTCGAGACGGTCCTAGTGAGCGGAGTAGCGAAATAGTCACAGCGGGGTTAAATACTTGGCTCGAGGGAGCCTAGGGTTATTTTTGGGAATTTAGGGAAATATTTTGGGAGTTATTAAATAATGAATAAGTATTTGGTAACATGACGAGGTTAATTATTTAATAGTAGGAATGCTTGAGGAATTAGCGAGAACCGGGAGCGAAATGACCATTTTACCCCAAGGGACAATTTGAGGACTAATAAGCTTTGAGGGGGAAAATAGTCTTTTTAGGGGTTGAAGGACATAATTTATGGGATTCTAGACTTAGCTAGAAATCACCTGAGTACTCTCAATTCCTACTCACTCTCTATCTCACGTTTTCTTCTCTCAAGAAGCCTAAGGAGAATTTCTGAATTTTGAAAGAAAAGCTAAGGGAACAAGCCAGGATTTGAATCTGATTTTGGCTGGGTTAAATTGAGGAATTAAGCTGAAAAAGGGCAGAGGATAGCTAGAAAAAATTTAAGTTGTAACCGAGGTAAGAATTCTAGTTCCTCATCTCTGAATTTCTAGTTGGGTTTAGATAAGTTTATAAGTGCTTGGTTAGCTTATGAATTTGGGTGTTAGTGAGAGTATGAATTTCTACTGAATTGGGATAATGGCTTCAGCATAATTGTTAAGGCTTTGTGTTTGGAATATGTGATTAAAAGTCCTAAATTCATATCTAAGCTTGGTTTTGGGTTGGGAGGTCTGTTAAGACTGAATTTTGGGAAATTTGACTGGGAAGGAGGTTGAGAAAACCCAGAAATTATGGGCACATAGGGGCGCGCCGGGACCCAGCTCAGGGGCACCGCGGCCCACATGCCCTGAATGCCCTGGGTGGGCTCTCTACCTTGAGGGCGCATCGCAGCCCTAGGGGCAAGTCGCGGCCTGCCTCCCTCTAAGGCTTGGGGGTTAAGTCTCTGACTTGGGGGCGCGCTGTGACCTTTAGGGCCAGGTTGCGGCTCGCCTATGGGATTTTTCCCTAGGTTGGTTTCTAGGAATAGTAAGGCTCGGGGGTTCAAACCTAAGCGTTCGGGACGATTTCTACTACCCGGTTTAGTAGGAATCGAGGTCTTGGTGGCTAGACAATGTTCCTAAGAATTTATTTGGATTAGAAATTGATGATTACCCATTGGCCATTGTGACTAGGTTTATCGCCAAGGCTCAAGACTGAGGATCGTGCTCGAGATTGTTGTTTATCCTCCACTCGGAATTCAAGGTAAGAAAAATGCACCCTTGTATGGTTGTGTTGGGACTGAGATTCCCTGTATCTGGATATGATTGTTGTGTAACTATGATATTGTTATGCGAAATATGAAATCAATGGCCTAAGAGGGCGAGAGCTGATGACTTTCGCATAGGACGCAGTTCGGCCACTGTGAGCCGGGGTTAGCTAAATAAACAATGGACTCGGCCTAAGAGAGCCAGGGTCAATTGAGTAAACAGAGGACTCAGCCTAAGGGTGCTGGCCCTGATCACTTGTATATTGGTTGAGATATATTTCTGAACGTACATGTTTACTATTAATAATTTGATGCTTATGACTTGCTGAACTTCTGGGTGACTGTTTTATAATCTATTGATTGGTACTACTAATTATGTATTTGCTCTTATGGTTTTCTTGTTAGGCCTTGGCTCACAGGTGCTATGTGGTGCAGGTAAAGGCAAGGGAAAACTAGACTAACCATGAGATGGAGAGCTATGGGGGCGAGGTGTACATTTTCAGCTGCTCGTTCGCCATAGCCGAGGGATGTTACAGGGACAGAGCCTAAAATTTGTATTTTGCCATTAGAGTGGCCACTGGTTGTATATAGCTTTTGATAATTGTAAATTGTCTTTTAAACCCTGTTTTTGGGATCCCATGTACCAAACATCTATGTTAGTGAAAATTAAATATTTATGATCAAAATCTTTTAACCCTAACCTGATAGTTGACCTTAGGAACACACTTTTATTCAAATTACTTGATTAGCAAGTCTTGCACTATTTCAAATACAAAGTGTAACGCTCTTGGTTCCAAGGCATTACAACTTGGTATCAGAGCGGTCTAGGTTTAAAGGTTCCTGAAGACTGTCTGGGCATGTACACTCGTTGCTAAAGACAAGCTCGATTCAGGGTTTGGTAATTGTATATATTTGATTATATGCTTAAATGTTTGAATGGAATATAAATGCTTTATTGCATGATTAGTAGGGAGCATGAGATACTGATAGGGCCTGGCCCTTGACTGCTGTGTGACTATTTTGAGGCGTGCTTATTAGCATTGCTGTTGTATGTGAATGAATATTTGAATGCTTATTTGCATCTTGATTGCTTGTGGTTGGTGGAGTTTCAATGGCAGACTCCGTAAAGACTGTTAACTTTTCATCATTGCATGATCGCCGAGTCGTTGATTGCAGATAGACTTGGATAGCTATGCATCCAAGGTGATCTATGCGGCTAGTCGGCACAGGGTCTGAGGCTAAAGATGATGATCAGGCCCCGAACCCTCCCCCAGTCCCTGAAAATTGGTAGCAGATACTTACAAAGTCAAGAAGAGCAAATTCGCCTCTTGAGACAGCAGGCTCTGTCAGGGAGTGCTACACCTATTTTGCCACCTGCTGTGGCACCACTTGCACAGACACCTGAGGTTGGGAACAGGTGGGAGCCACTGATGAGTGGTTCAAGAGACAATATCCTCCAACCCTTGAGGGAGGACCGGATCCACTGAAGGTCGACTAGTGGATGAGTATGATCACTTCTATTCTAGATTTTATGAGGGTGGAAGATAATGACAGGGTGGCCTGTGCCACCTATATGCTTAGAGAAGATTCTCGTATCTGGTGGGAGGTGGCATCACATACCAGGGACATTTCTACTTTGAGTAGGGACAGGTTCAGAGACCTGTTCAGCCAGAAATACTACAACATTGCCGTCAGAGCAACGAAGGTGAATGAGTTTGTGGGGTTGGTGTAGGGCAACATGACAATCCCTGAGTATTCCCTGAAGTTTGACAGGCTTGTGAAGTTTGCACCAGATTTAGTGCCTACAGATGCAGGCAGGCATGACATATTTGTTCAAGGGCTTAATGCTATGATAGCCTGAGATGTGAGAATCACAATAGTACCTGGAGGAACGACTTATGCCCAGGCTGTTGAGAAGGATCTTACCGCTGAAGAGGCAGAGAATAAGATATGGAGAGAGAGTGCGGCGAGATGAGAGGTTCCCAGGGCGGTGCCTCCATACACAGGGTCTAGAAGGGGTAGAGGCCCCAGTGATTTGAAGAGGAAGACCCCTAACACTTTGACCACTGCTGGTCCTAATAGGAGGGGCCGGGGTGCTCAAGGTGGCTGCTAGGGAGGCGATGAGGCATGGAGAAGTTATCCAGAGTGCACGAGATGCAAGAAGTGGCATCTGGGTGGATGTCGAGCGAAGGCTTGTGATAACTCTACAAAATAGAGTTATTTTACCACTTTTTAAGTGCTAATTGTTGCTTAATTCTTGAGTTTTTAAGTAATTTTGAATTTATTAGGTTTATTTTAATTTTATAGATTTTTGTGTATTTTTATAGTTATTTTGTTGTAAAATGTTGTAGTTAATTAGTTGAATTATTATTATTTAGTTTTAGGTAAAAAAAATATTGTATTATTGAACTTAAGTGTTAAATATAAATTAAGTTATAATTAATATTTTCAAAGAATTAGCTTGATTTATTTTATAGTGAAAATATTTTATTATGATTTATTTTATGTTTATTTTGTTAGGGAATTCATGGTATGTTTGTGTTTGAAAAAAAAGATAAAAAGCTAAAGGAAGAAAGGAAAAATGGCATTTTTAAAATGCCATAAGACTAGTTTTGGAGAAGCCACCAGCCAGGCCCAACGCCCCAGGCCCACGTTCAGCTCCTCCTGAAGCAGAGCCCATTGCTGCCTAGGCCCGCAAGCCTTCTTCTCCTCGCACCAATCACATGGCCGAAGCCTCCACGCCTTCAGCACCTCTTGCCCCCAGCCGAAGACCCAAGCTGCTCCCTGCCCTCTTCAGCAACCTTCAGCAAGCATTTTTCCACCCCACGCCTGGCACCAGGTCCATGAGCCGCCTGCCCCAACTGCCAGCAACAAGGCCCACGCCCAGCCTGACCCAGCCACCCAAACCAGCCCCTTTGTTTGTCTTGAGCCCAACAAATGTCATAATGTACTATTGTCCCCTATGTTAAAAAATGCCACTTTTTACCACACTTTCTACACATTTTACCCCAAAACATCATTATTACACCCTATATTTTACCCCTATTTACTATATTATAATTAATTAAATTAATTTAATCAATTTAAATTGATTATTTTAATACCTCATTTTGGCTATAAAATATGGAGTTTTGAAGACCATTTAGGGTGTCATTTTTTAGGGAGAGGTTACTACAGTACACACTTACCACATTTCAAAACCTCTCTATGCTCTTCATCTTCTCCTTCTTTTTGGTTATTTTCTATGTATTTTAGAGGAAAATTTTGGGGGTTTCTCCTCCAAATTTTCCTATTTGTGTTTGTAATTTTTAGTTTGTATTTGCTATTCTAGTTATGAGTTTCTAATCTTTTTAAGATTATTAAGGTGATGATGAAACAATATGTAACTAGATAGTATTTATTTTGTATGCTGATTTCCCATTTTGTGCAACAAAGTTTATGCAATTTTCTTCTTCAAATATCTTCTTTCATCTTAAATATCATGTATTTTGGATTGTTAGCACATATTTACACTTTGTTCTTCATTAGTGCAAAAACATAATGTTCTTTGTGTAAGATGTGTCATTAAATTGCACACATCCATGCTCAGAACAAAAATATTATCTTTTGCCTTATAAATAATGTTCATTGATTTATTTGTTATTTCATTAGATTGATTTACACTAAATACTTTGAAATTATAATTTTGAAAAGTGAAGAAAAATCTTATCTTTTTAGAAGAAATTTGTGCTTAAAATTATAAATCTATTTGGAAAATGATAGTTTGATTTATTTTAACTATCACTAAAACTTGGGAATCAATGTACTTATAAATATTATTGAATTTATATTTTGTGGATTCTAATCCTTAATAATCTTATTTACAATTATTAATTTAGTAATATATATTGTCTTTATTTTTTATATTATTGTCTTTTATTTTATTTTCATTATTCAAAAATCTCTTTAATCTTTAGAACTAGGTTAGAATTTATTAATTTTGGTTTAAAATAGTTTCCTTTTCGATTTTAGACAACTCCTTTGGGTTCGATCTCGTGCTTACACGAACATTATATTCTATATACGATTTGTGCGCTTGCGAGTATAAATATTTAAAACATACCCGTTTTAGATCCATCAGCTTGTTATGTGTGTGGGGTGGTGGGACACCTCAAGAAGGACTGCCCAACATCAAAGAAAGAGGAATCAGGGAAGTTGGACAACTTGACTCCAGCTCGAGTGTTCAACTTGATGCAGGTAGAGGCTGAGGCTAGTCCCTCGGTAGTGACAGGTCAGTTTTCTAGCGCTGGCTCTTCTTGTACTGTATTGATTGACTCTGGTGCTACACATTCGTTTGTTTCTAGTAAAGTGATTGATAGATTGTGTAGACCTAGTGAGTATTGTACTGCAGGGTTTGAGACTATACTGCCTATAGGGGAATTGGTAGTTTCTAGGAGATGGATTAGAGCACTGCCAATGATGGTTGATGGTAGGGAATTATCAGTGGATTTGATCTAATTGGGTATGAATGACTTTGGTATGATTCTAGGAATGAATTGGCTAGTCAGATATGGGGCTACCATTGATTGTAGGAAGAAGATGGTGACTTTTGAGCCAGAGGGAGAGGATCTCTTTGTTTTTGTGGAAGTTGTGCATGGACCTCGCATACCCATGATATCAGCATTGAGGGCTAGGGACCTATTGCAGGGAGGTTGTATAGGTTTTCTAGCTAGTGTGGTTGATACCACCAAGGTCATGCCAGCAGGGCCGGGAAAGACCAGATTGGTGCGCGAGTTCTTGGATGTATTTCTGGAGGATTCACCAAGACTGCCATCGCATAGGGAGATTCAGTTCATTATTGAATTAGCACCGGGTACAGAGCCAGTGTCGAGGGCACCATATAGGATGGCTCTAGCAGAATTGAAAGAGTTGAAGTTACAGTTACAAGAACTTCTGGATTTGGGGTTTATTAGGCCTAACTACTCGCCATGGGGTGCTCCGGTTTTGTTTGTGAAGAAGAAGGACGAGACTTTGAGAATGTGTATAGATTACAGGGAGTTGAACAAGTTGACCATCAAGAATAAATACCCCTTACTAAGGATTGATGACCTGTTTGATCAGCTGCAGGGAAAGACGGTGTTCTTGAAAATTGATCTTTGATTTGGTTATCACCAGTTGAGGATAAAGGACAAGGATATACTGAAGAGGACCTTCCAGATGAGGTATGGGCATTATGAGTTCTTGGTCATGTTGTTTGGTTTGACCAATGCCCCAACATCATTCATGGATTTGATGAACAAGGTGTTCAAGGACTTCTTAGATCAGTTTGTGATTGTCTTCATCGACGACATCTTGGTTTACTCCAGTTCAGAGGTAGATCATGAGCATCATCTTTGATAGGTATTGCAGAGATTAAGAGAGCATCGGTTATATGCCAAGTTTAAGAAGTGCAAAAACTTGTTACCAAAAGTGACATTCCTTGGACACATTGTTGGTGAAGATGGAATTAAGGTGGATCTAGCTAAGGTAGAGGCCGTGAGAGATTGGTCAAGGCCAAGGAACACCTCAGAGGTTAGGAGCTTCATTGGATTAGCGGGATATTACAGACGGTTTGTGGAAGGGTTCTCGAAAATTGCTGCACAAATGACAGAATTGACACGGAAGAATTTGAAGTTTGTCTGGCAGACAAGTGTGAGATTAGCTTCCAGGAATTGAAGCGACGATTGATTACTGCCCTGGTGTTGAGTCTTCCTTCGGAGGGAGGGAAGTTTGTGGTATATTGTGACACATTGAGGTTGGGCTTTGGATGTGTGTTAATGCAGAATGAGAAGGTTATTGCTTATGCGTCACGGTAGCTGAAGGAGTATGAGCAACAATACCCTACCCATGACCTAGAGTTGGTAGCAGTGGTATTCGCACTGAAAGTTTGGCAACATTATCTATATGGGGAGAAGTGCGAGATATACACCGATCATAAGAGCTTGAAGTATTTCTTCACCCAGAAGGACCTGAATATGAGACAGAGACGTTGCCTAGAGTTGGTAAAGGACTATGATTTCGATATCCTTTACCACCCAGGGAAAGCTAATGTGGTGGCAGATGCGCCGAGTCGGAGAGGCCCGGGAAAATTGTTTAGCTCTGCACAGATATCAAAAGAGTTGGCAGAGGAAATGAATAGAGCGAGAATAGAGTTGGTTGTGGGTCGGTTGGCCAATATTACTTTGCAGTCTTCCCCTCCTAGAGAGGATAAGAGAGGGTCAGATGGATGATGCACAATTGCAGGAGGTCAAAGGGAATGTTCTAGCTGGAGTGGCTAAGGACTATTCCATTTCAGAGACTGGTTTGTTATGGTATAAGGGTCAGATTTGTGTTCCGATAGGTGTGAGTATTAGACGAGAGATACTGGATGAATCCCATACTACACCATACTCACTCCATCCAGGCACCACAAAGATGTATTCGGATTTACGGACATTATATTGGTGGCCTGGGATGAAGAAAGATGTAGTGGAATACGTGGCCAAGTGTTTAACCTGTCAGCAGGTGAAGGCTGAGCATCAGTGACCAGCGGGATTGCTACATCCTTTGGGTATTCCTGAGTGGAAGTGGGAGGAAATTACTATGGATTTTGTGGGAGGTTTACCCTGGAAAGTGGGGCTGCATGACTCGGTGTGGGTGATAGTAAACAGATACACCAAGGCCCATTTTATACCAGTGAAGATGACCTATACTGTGGATCAGTATGCAGAGTTGTACATGAGGGAGATTGTACGTCTCCATGGGGTTCCCAAGTCTATTGTATCAGATCGGGATCCCATATTCACCTCCAAGTTTTGGGGTAGTTTACAGAATGCTATGGGGACTCAGCTGAAGTTCAGCACGAACTTTCATCCTAAGACTGATGGACAGCCTGAGAGGATGATTCAGACATTGGAAGACATGCTCAGGGCGTGTGTGATAGACTTTGAAGGGTCTTGGAGTAAGTGTCTCCCGTTGATTGAATTTTCATACAACAACAGTTATCAATAAACGATTGGAGTAGCTCCATACGAGGTGTTGTATGGAAGGAGATGTAGATTGCCCATTCATTGGGATGAGATGGGTGAGAGGAAGTATTTGGGACCAGAGATGGTTCAGAGGACTAATGAGGCTATCGAGAAGATCCGAGCTCGAATGTTCGCTTCGCAGAGCAGACAGAAAAGCTATGCTGATCCTAAGCATAGGGATGTGGAGTTCTAGGTAGGGGACCATGTGTTTTTGCGAGTCTCACCACTGCGAGGGGTGAGGAGGTTTGGGAAAAAGGGAAAGCTGAGCCCTAGGTTCATAAGACCATTTGAGATCCTAGAGAGGATCAGACAGGTGGCTTACAGATGGGCACTGCCACCATCATTATCAAGGGTTCACAATGTATTCCACATTTCTATGCTTCAGAAGTATGTTTCAGATACGACTCATGTGTTGAACTATGAGGGCTTAGAGTTGTAGACAAATTTGTCATATGAAGAGCGACTGGTTTAAGTCATAGACAGGAAAGACAAGGTTCTACAGAACAAGACGATTCCTCTAGTCAAAGAATTATGGAGGAATAGCAAGGTTGAGGAAGCGACTTGGGAGCTTGATTCAGCAATGCGGGATCAGTATCCCGAGTTATTCAGGGAAATTTCAAGGGTGAAATTCTCAGTAGAAGGGGATAGTTGTAACGACCCAAAATCGCTAATAAGGCTTAGGGCTTTGATTAGTGTGCCGAGAGGGCATAATTGGTATATGTATGTTTAATTGGTTAAATGCGTGACTACATGGCATGCATATTAACATGGTTATATGAATATGTGATATGCATGTGTATGAATATTGGATATGCATGTGGGCCCTTTATAGCTTATAAGGGCATATTTGTAATTTTTGCCCATTGAGGGCATAAATGTGATTATATGCGATAAATGGTTGAGACCACATTATAATGTGGATATATTTACAGCATATGATTCGAGACGATCCTAGTGAGCGGATTAGCGAAATAGTCACAGCGTGGTTTAATACCCGACTCGAGGGAGCCTAGGGATATTTTTGGGAATTTAGGGAAATATTTTGGGAGTTATTAGATAATGAATAAGTATTTGGTGATCAATTGGACATGATAGGGTTAATTATTTAATAGCAGGAACACTTGAGAAATTAGCAGGAACCAGGAGCGGAATGACCATTTTACCCCAAGGGAAAATTTGAGGACTAATAAGCTTTGAGGGGCAAAATAGTCTTTTTAGTAGTTGAAGGATATACTTTATGGGATTCTAGACTTAGCCAGAAATCACCTGAGTACTCTCAATTCCTACTCACTATCTATCTCACTTTTTCTTCTCTCAAGAAGCCTAAGGAGAATTTCTGAATTTTAAAAGAAAAGCTAAGGGAACAAGATGGGATTTGAAGCTGATTTTTGCTGGGTTAAATTGAGGAATTAAGCTGAAAAAGGGAAGAAGATAGCTGGAGAAAACTCAAGCTGTAATTGAGGTAAGAACTCTAGTTCCTCATCTCTGAATTTCTAGTTGGGTTTAGATCAGGTTATAAGTGCTTGGTTAGCTTATGAATTTGGGTGTTAGTGAGAGTATGAATTTCTACTGAATTGGGACAGTGGCTTCAACATAATTGTTAAGGTTGTGTTTGGAATATGTGATTAAAAGTCCTAAATTTGTACCTAAGCTTGGTTTTGGGTTGGGAGGTTTGTTAAGACTAAATTTTGGGAAATTTGGTTGGGAAGGATGTTGAGCGAACCCATAAATTTTGGGCACGAGATGGCGCGCCGCGACCCATCTCAAGGGTGTCGCGACTCGCATGCCCAGAATGCCCTGGGTGGGCTTTCTGCCTTGAGGGCACGTCGCGGCCCTAGGTATAACGTCCTACGTTTTCGGGTACCTTTAAACGACTCGGGTCAGGATTTTTCCCCCGGGTTAAGAATATTATTTTAAATAATATTATATTTTGTTTGTAAGTATTCCATGAGTTATTGCTAGCCAAAATATGAATTTTGTGATTTTAAAAGTCAAGATAAGACTTTCGGTCCTGGACCGACACAAAAACCCTGATCGGGTAAAAATCTCGGAAAATAAAATGAAAAATCATGGCATTTATATTTTGGGCATAAAATACATTCATAAAAATTAAAGTTTGGTAAAAAATAATAAACCTAAAAGAAAATGGAAATTTTAAGGCATTTTGTGTTAAATGCCTAATTTTGCCGAAATGGGGAATTTTATTCCATGAATGGACCTTAGGTTAAATTTTATTATGTGATTAATTAAATTAAATGTGAGAGACATTTAATTTAATTAATTAATGTTAAGTTTGGTGGTTAAAACTTAATAAGAGTGAAAAAGGTGTCAAAAGCCAATTTGGACTTTTCTTCTTATTAAATATTTATTAACCTTTATAAAAAAAAAAAAATGAAATGATCACAAATATAACAAGGGTGACCGGCCATGTGTGTTTTGAAATCCCATTTATTAACTAATTGAGTTTAAATCCCATTTATTTAAAGGTTTGGGATAATGTCAAGTGGGCAAGTGGGAGTAAAGCACTTGAGTGTTTTTTTAGGAATTTTAGAGTGTGATAAACTCTTCCAACCCTCCCCAACCGACCACACCACTCTCTCTCATTCACTCATCTGATTTTTGAAGACCTCTCAAAATGTTCTCTCAATATTCAACCTCAAGAACACCAAGGAAACTTGGAGGCTAAGTCTTGGTCTAGGAAGTATTTTCCCTAAGGTAAAGTTTCACTAATCTAGGCTTTTGTAAAGTTTTAAGCATAGAGTTTCAAATAGCTAATTAACTATGTTGTTGGGGGAAATTGGTTAGGGTTTTTGAAAGGTTTTGAAGGAGTCAAAGCTTATAGGAAGGTCCAAACCTTAAGCAAGAACACCAAAGAGGTAAAAAGTTTACTTTTGATGATTTTGTTGTAGGGTTTTTAGTTTTAAGC
The DNA here is from genome assembly GCF_963169125.1 of Humulus lupulus. Taxonomy (NCBI): domain Eukaryota; kingdom Viridiplantae; phylum Streptophyta; class Magnoliopsida; order Rosales; family Cannabaceae; genus Humulus; species Humulus lupulus. The sequence goes on from NC_084795.1 coordinate 91,968,529, forward strand.
ATGATTTTGTATATTTAATGCTTAAAGTTTCTTGTTGATGATGTAATAAGGTTATGGTAGTTGTTTAATAATATTTATGATGCATGTGTATTGATTTTTGAAAATGGGAACCAAAACCCCCAAGGGTTTTGTAGGATACCCTAAAACAAAACATGTTTTGAGCTGTGACTTCCAAGGGGTCAAGCAGCCACTGTATATTGTTTTTGTAAAATTAAATTGTACTGTGATGTTGTTGAGATTGAGTACATAAAATTGAGCTTTTGAAACACTAACAAATGTTTATAAATGAGTAAGTTATGCTATTTCAAAGTTTAGGTAAAAAACTGTTTTTTCGTATTCTTATTTACGGAACCAAGTTTGGACAGCCACTGTATAGTGAAAATGAACCCAGTTTTTTCTAAAAAAATTTGGCCATATTGCTGGAATAACCTATTATTCCACTGTAAAATTTGGTAAGAAAATATTTAACGGTTTGAAAGTTATTAACTGTCAAAGTTTGGAAAAAATAAGGACTTGAAAATAAGGTCATTTTTACCTCATTGTTGGAAAATGATTTCACCAATAAAAAATGCTCATTTTGACCTAAGATTTTACAAAGACCTAAATGGCATAACAAAAATGGAATTAGGAAATTTTGGTAACAATTGGGTAAGTAAATTTCAAGTTATGAACTAACAAAGTATGTAGTTAAAAATGTGAAAAATAGGCTTTTCACACTTAGTATAAAAATGAGATTTTGGAACATAAGGTAAAAAGTAAAATTTTCCTTATTTCAAGATATAAATTGGTAACTCTTGAAATCATATTTTCACTAAAATTACCCCTTTGAGTTTAAATGAATTATTTTTATTAAAGAGCTTTTATTCTTTCTAAAAATAAGAGATTTAATTTATTAATAGTTAATAAATTAAAAGAGGGTTTAAAACCCTATATTTTGAGAAAATAATTAAAGAATTATTTTTCTAGTAAGTAAAATTGATTAATTGATTTTGGAAAATTAATTAGTCAAGATGGGAAATTTTTAACGGTTTTCCTAATTAAGACAAATTAGGCAATTTTCTTAAAACGGTTTTTAGATATTAAAACCTTAAGAAAAATAAAAGGAAAATTTAAGAGTTTATTTTCTTTAAAAATAATTAAGGAATTTATTAGTATTTTCTGGATATAATACCAGCTAAAATCTTACATATTTTAACCGACTAGTCGAAAGTGCGGGTTAATAGTGATATCTTGAAAGAATAAGATTTTTAGCGGATTGTGGGAAAATACCATTGTGATACCCGAGCCTAGGTATCGAGACCTTAGGATAGGCCTCCCCGAGACTTAGGGTTTAGTCTCGAATATTTTGTATGACTTTCCTTAATAGGTTTAAAACCAAATAAGGATTATAAATCCTTACAAATGACTTTTATTAAAATGACCAAACTGCCCAAAATAATAATAATGAATTATGAGTGCCATAATTAATCCGAGTATACTGTATGGATAACTACAGTATTGGCTAAGCATAACTGGACTGAACGTTGGAGGGTGAAAACCTGTTGAGCGCTAAGGACTCCAAGTAAGTCAACTTATATTGTATGGCTGCAACATGAAATGATTATTGTCTTGTATGTTAGTATAGGGATACATGCACATATATAGACTGTCATAGAAAGTTGCTTAGAGACGTTAGTCTAGTGAGTGTTGATTTAGAAAATATGAACGGTAGATGTCCGTCATATCCTAGACGGTTGATCCCCGTCACACTGCTTGATTTTATTTATGTCCAGTTCATTACCGCGACGAGTGGCCATGAGATGAGGATAAGCTGGTTAAACCTAGGGGCGCCAAAATAAATGGGACCTAGGGGCCCTCATGCTTACTTAATCATTGGACGGTTAGAATCCGAGCAAGTGCTCTGATAAGTTATTCCCGAATAGCAGCCGAGAATATTGGCCATTCAGTGAGAGTGCCTAGAGATACTAGGGGTTTCCAAGATTGAGTGAGGCTGAACACCCTAGGGGCGACTGCTCACCAACACCACTAATTAACATAGAAGTCTCCGTAAAACCGTGTAAATTGGATTACACTCTTGGATAAGTAGCGATGCCCTAGGTAACACGATAGTTACCCTTGATGAGAATATTTATTGGCTAGATCTTAGTGTGGAGACTCGGTTCTCTTTTACGAATTAGCAATTATGTTGGAGGGCGCGTTACGCCTGAATTGTTGGAAATTGTCGAGCGTTGGTCTCGAATTATATTGTGATATAATATATCTGCTTGCTCCGGGATTTTCTGAGTGCAGGGATATAATTGCTAATAAGATATAGTTGTGATATAATATATCTGCTTGCTCTGGGATTTTCTGAGTGCAGGGATATAATTGTTGATAAGAATTAGTTGTGATATAATATATCTGCTTGTTCTGGGATTTTTCTGAGTGCAGGATTTTTTATCTAGTTATGAATTAATTTATCCTTGGTTATCAGGCATGACCATAAGTTTGCCAGGACGCTTTAGCGTTCTTGAAATTGATTGTGTAGGGTCCGGATGGGTCCGGAACCCTAATTCTCTACATGCTTTGTTCGAAAGTTGATCTTACTAAGCGTTTTCGCTTACCTAGTTGTTTCATGTTGTAGGTAAGGGCAAGGGCAAGGCAGAGCAGTGAGCGCTGGAGTCTTCCTTGCAAATGTACATGTGGACCGACCTTTTGGGAAGCCGTTTTATTTGTGGAAATGTTGTGTAATTTTCCTAAACTAGGCTCACTCTACTCTTTATAAAACATGTTTGTAACTAAATGTTAAGTATGGCCATACGACTTTTTTAAAAGTTTTTTTTCTATGGGTTTTTGAGACATTTTGTTAAATGAAAACATTTATATTTCCGCATTATCGAGACTTGAAAATCCTGGTCGTTACACTAGGGGACAAGACGCAACCTGCCTCCCCTTGAGGCTTGGGGGTTAAGTCTCTAACTTGGGGGCGCATTGCGACCCTTAGGGCTAGGTCGCGGCCCGCCTATGGGATTTTTCCCTAGGTTGGTTTCTAGGATTGGTAAGGCCTGGGGGTTCGAACCTAAGTGCTCGGGACGATTTCTACTACCCGGTTTAGTAGGAATCGAGGTCCAAGTGGCTAGATATTGTTCTGAAGTATTTATTTGGATTAGAAATTGATGATTACCCATTGAAAACTATGACTAGGATTATCGCCAAGGCTCAGGATTGAGGATCGTACTCGAGACTGCTCTTTATCCTCCGCTCGAAATTCAAGGTAAGAAAACTGCATGCTTGTGTGGCTGTGTTGGGACTGAGATTCCCTGTATCTGGATACATGTGTTGTGTAACTGTGATATTGTTATGCGAAATATGAAATGAACGGCCTAAGAGAGCCGGAGCTGATGACTTGTGCACAGGACGTGGCTCAGCCATTGTGAGCCAGGGTTAGCTAAATAAACAATGGACTTGGCCTAAGCGAGCCGGAGTCAGTTGAGTAAACAAAGGGCTCGGCCTAAGGGCGCTGACCCTGATCACTTGTACATTGGTTGAGATATATTTTTGAACGTACATGTTTACTATTAATAATTTTTTGCTTATGAGTTGCTGAACTTCTGGGTGGTTGTTTTATGATCGATTGATTGCTACTACTAATATGTATTTGTTGTTATGGTTTTCTTGTTGGGTCATGGCTCACGGGTGCTATGTGGTGCAGGTAAAGGCAAGGGAAAGTTGGACCAACCATGAGTTGGAGAGCTTTGGGGGCGAGGTGTACATTTTCAGCTGCTCATCCACCATGGCCGAGGGATGTTACTGGGACAGAGCCTAAAATTTATATTTTGCCATTAGAGTGGCCACAGGTTGTATATAACTTTTGAGAATTGTAAATTATCTTTTAAACCTTGTTTTTGGGATCCCGTGTACCAAACATCTATGCTAGTGAAAATTAACTATTTATGATCAAAATCTTTTAACCTTGACCTGATAGTTGACCTTAGGAACACACTTTTATTCAAATGACTTGATTAGCAAGTCTTGCACTATTTCAAATACACAGTGTAACAGTTTTAGTTCTAGGGCATTACATTGGTTTTGCCTCGACCCACTTTGTGTAATAGTTGACAGCTACAATGGAATATTTCAATCCACCCTATTGGGTCGAGAGGGATCCTACCAAGTCAATTCCTCAAACAACGAAAGGCCATGGACTGGTCATCAAGGTTATCTTTATGGGAGGAGCTCACGGTATCTTCATGTACCTTTGGCATTGCTCATATTTGCAGACGTAATCGACACAACCTTCTTCATTGTTGGCCAAAAGTATCCTTGCCTTAGGATCTTCTTGGACAAGATGAGTCCGGCAGTGTGATCTCCGCAAAAGCCTTCATGCACTTCATGCATGATTGCACTCATTTTGGTTCCGGATATGCATCAAAGATAAGGCATGGATAACCCCATGCAATAGATCATGCCATCCATCATAACGTATGTGGGGGGCCTGGTATTGAAGCTTCCTTGCGCCAGCCCTGTCCATGGGCGATTCTCCAGTGGTTAGATACCGGATGAGAGGCCCAATCTAGGACGTGGTGTAATCAATAGATTTCATGGTTTCGGGGACTTGAATACTAGGTGTGGATAGATGGTCGATCAGGAAAACTCTGGAGAGTTCTGCTTCAACATCTGTGGCCAACTCTGTCAGTGTGTCTGCGAACACATTATGTTCCCTTGGGATCTGGCAGATGATGTATCTCTTGAACGGTTGAAGTAACTCCCGGGTTTGTGTTACGTAGGTGGCCATCTTCTCCCCATTTGTTTGGTATTCCCCCGATATTTTTCTGACCACCAACTGGTTATCGTTGTGGACTTCAATGTTCTCTTCCCCCACTTACCGAGCCAAGCGTAATCCAGAAAGCATGGCCACATGCTCAGCCTCATTGTTTGATGCTTCAAACTGGAAGCATAGGGCACTTTGAAATTGGTGACCTTAGGGGGATATTAGGATAATCCTAGCTCCGGCCCCGTTCTCATTGGAGTCTTCGTCAACGAAGATTTTCCACATGGGCAGTACAGAATCGATTGGCTCCTCGTCTTGAGTGATCTCGGTACATTCTACGATGAAGTCGGCCAGGGCCTATCCCTTGATGGAGATTCTGGGAACGCATGCAATATCGAACTGGCTCAATCCATGGCCCACTTCAAAAGTCTTCCTAATGATTTTGTAATACTTGTCGTAGAGGATTGTTCGTTAGTACCTTGATGTCATGAGCCTGAAAGTAAGGTCTTAACTTCCTGGAAGCGGTTAGTAAGCAAAATGTCAGTTTCTCGATCAAAGGGTATCTGGACTCCACGTCCATCAACCTTTTGCTTATGTAATAGACCAGGAGTTGGACCTTTCCCTCTTCTCGCACTAAGGTAACGGTTATGGCATGTTCTGACACGACAAAATATAGGTACAGTGGTTCCCCATCCACTGGCTTCGACAAGATTGGTGCTTGAGCTAAATGCTCTTTCAATTTTTGGAAAGCCTCTTCACACTTGGTTGTCCATTCGAACCTCTGATTTCCGTGAAGTATGTTGAAAAATAAGATGCATTTGTTCGTGGAATTTGACAGAAAGTGGCTCAAGGCCGCTATTCTTCCCTTCAGGCTTCGAACATCTTTGTGTTTCTATGGCGATGGCATGTCAATCAAAGCTTTGATCTTATCCAGGTTCGCTTCTATCCCCATTGAGCTTACTATAAAGCATAGAAACTTCCCAAATTCCACACCAAAAGTGCACTTTTTAGGATTTAGCTTCATCTCGTACTTCTGGATAATGGCGAATGCCTCCGCTAGATCGTCTTTTTTGGACTTGATCAACATGTCTTCTATGTAGACTTCCATGTTATTTCCGAGTAAGTCCCGGACCATTCTGTTAATAACCCTCTGATACGTAGCTCCAACATTCTTTAATTTGAAAGGCATAATAATATAGCAATATACACCCTTATCCATCTGGAAGCTGGTGTGTTCCTGGTCTGCTACATGCATAGAAATTTGGTTATAGCCGAAATAGGCATCCATGAAGCTCAACAACTTGTATCTAGAAGTGGCGTCCACCATATGGTCTATTCAGGGAAGTGGGAAGAAATCTTTTTGACAAGCTTTGTTGAGGTCTGTGAAATCTATGCAAGTTCTCCATGTTCCATTTGGCTTTGGCACCAACACCGGGTTTGCCAACCATTTGGGGTACAGTGCTCCCTAGATGAAGTTAATCGAGGATATTTTTTTATTTATAGTTTGAGGGCCTCTGCCCATTCCTTGCCCAATGGCCTTCGCTTCTACTAGACCATGGTTGCATTTTTGTCGATGTTCAGAGCATGACATATGATGTTATGATCAATCCCAGTCATGGCCATATGGGACCAGGCCAGGGCGTCCTAATTTTCTTTTACTCGAGCGATTATGGCAGCCCTGACCTCCAGATTCAAATTTCTTCCTGCTCAGATTACTCTAGTTGAGTCGGTGTCACTGATGCATACCTCTTCTATTTCCTCCATTAGTTCTAATGTCCTGTCTGCCTCTATTATAGGATCCAATTTGTCATCTTCCAAGACCACCCCCCGTGCTGGCTGTGGTTGTGGGATTGGAGCGACATCTTCCTCTTCAGGGGGCTCTTTGCGGACCATGAAGATTGGTCTGGCGGACATGTGATAACACTTTCGGGCGCTCTTATGATCTCCCCTACTGTCCCCACTCCGCTGTTATCACACGAGAACTTCAAGCATAGGTGGAAGATGGAGGTAATGTCACCAAAATCGACCAGAGCGGGATGCCAAAAAATCACATTATAGGTAGTGGACAATCCATCACCACGAATGTGCAGTACTTGAACGTAATTTGGGCATCATTTCCCAATGTAAATGGGAGTTGTATTTTTCCCATTCGGACCAACGAGTCTCCATTGAAGCCGCAAATATGCATAGACCACAAGGCTAGGTCCGCCTCCGTTAAACCGATTGTTGTGAAGGCCAGCTTGAACAAGGCGTTGACAGAGCTTCCATTGTCCACCAACACTCGGGATACTCTTTTGTTGGAAATTTGGGCTTCAATGACCAAGGGATCATGATGCAGGAAGTGGACATTCCGGGCATCATCCTCTGTGAATGTTATTGGAAGATTCATCAGCTTTGGGCGCTGGGCCGGAGTTTGGACCAACGCGCACATCTTGTCATTGTAGTCGAGATCACTGAGATACCTCTTTTGGTCGTTATGGGATGGTCCTCCCAGATGTGGGCCTCCAGATATGGTGGCTACGTGTGGCCATCTACTCGAGGTGGCACAGTTCCAGGTGGATATGTCATTCCGCGTCCAGGAGCCATAGGGTTTCCAGGAGGTTGCACTATTGGAGCCCCCTGAGGGACCTGTGCTCCCATTCCTGGAACATATCCTCCCTGAGGAGGTCTAAACTATCCAGGTGCTCCCTGAACAAGGGGTTGTCCGGGAGCTATAGGTTGTCCTGGAGAGGGCATCCTGATCCATTGGTGGAGGTTCCCCAACTTGATTAGGTTCTCGATCTCGTCCTTCAGCTGAGGCCATTCCTCAGTTGTATGGCCTATGTCTTTGTGATAGGCACATCTTTTACTTATGTCCCTTGGGTTCTTTCCCCATTTAAACATGTGGCTTGGTTTTCGATAGTGGACTATGTTGCCTGTTTAAAGGTAGATATTCTTCCGAGTATCCACCAAGTTCATGTATTCCATGTATTGGGGCTCGTACCCCCTCTTCCCCTTCTTTGCGTGCTCAGTCCAACTCTAATTCTTGCTAAAACGTTTCCCCCGGGAATGACTTATGCTCACTTCTGCTGCTTCCGTTTGGGATTGTTGAATTGCTCTGGGAGCAACACTATATCCGGTCGGTGCCACTCCATATCAAGAATAAGAGGCTGCAGATGTTGGAGCATATCCTGATGAAGCAGGTGCATAAACGGTCGAGGTCATGAACTGCATCTCGAGAGTTCCAGCGGGTCTGAACATTACCGGAGGTTCCTGATAAGGATTTTTCAAGTATTGCGTTCTATACCCAAGAATGGTATGTGCTGTTGGTTGCAGTGTCGGAGGCCATCCAAAAGCTTGGATTCGACCTTCTTCCTAGTTGATGAAGCCTTGAGACCTTCTTATAAACTCTTCTAGCATGGCTGCCTTACTGCGTTGCATGTCATCCTAGAGAGGGGATCTAGTTTTGATTCCGGATTGGAGGGCTACTAAATGTTTCCCATCATCCACCTTAGTCTTAGAAGCTTCCTCTGTGAAGTGTTGGATGTAAGCCCTAAGGGTCTCAATGGGATGTTGATTAATGTTGGCCAGCACACTGTTCTCCATGTCCAATTTCTGGGCGGCTACGAATTGCTTACGGAAGGTCGACTGCAATCCAGACCAAAACTAGATTGATCCTATTTTGAGCCTTTTCCACCATTCATTAGCGGATCTGGCCAAGGTGATTGAGAAACACAGGCATTTGCCGTTATCGCAGACATGGACTACTGTCATCAGGCGATTTTAGTAGGATTGATGATCTCCAAGGTTGGTGTTTTCGGTGTAGGCGAGTATATCCAACATCTTGAACCCCTTGGGTAATACGATGTCCATGATGTATTTTTGCACACGGTTCCTTTTCTTCATCATCATAATCGGAACCTCCACCTTCTTATTTTCGAACCAAGCGGTCTGTGACCTTTTTGAGATCGGCTAGCTGCTCCATGAACTACCTGGCCATTCTATCATCGATGGGAACTTTCTCGTTTCTCCCATCGTTAAGTTTATTCCTCAAGTTACCTCCTCGAGGGTGAATCTTCTCTTTATTGGCCTGCTCCTTTTGAGCATTGAGGTCGTCTCGCAAATCCACGTGGGATGTATCATCTCTCGAACTAAGGGCTTCCGGCTCCTCCCTATGCGTATGCCCTTTGTGATCCTTGTTCATGGGAGCACTGAGATAAAAACGCCTTCACTGGGCGACATGTCTCGGAGAGTTCTGGGGCCTGGTACCCTGCGGGTGTTTCTCCCGCAGATTGTTCAGGTGTTTCTGTCCTGGGATAGGATTCACCCTTTCTTTCCTGGGGTCGACCTTAGCCTTTGGAGCGGGAGGAGTCTTCTTTTGGGGGTTTGTTTTTTTTTTCCTACAGAATCGATCGCTTTGGCCTTCCCTTTGTATTGAATGGGGTTAGAAAGATCGGCTCCGGGATGATTGGATCGTCCCGAAGGAAAAATGGGTGTTGCATGGTTTGGAGCGCCAGTCCCTGTAGGTGGGACGACTGGTTGAGTTCTTGTGGGAGGAATTACTGCGGGATCAATTGCAAAGCCCTGAGCAGCAAGAAATGCTTGAGAAGCCAAGAGGGATTCTTGCATCTGGCGTGTGGTCTCCTGCTGTTCCGCCATCTTTGCCTCTTGATCGAGGACCTGTCGTCTTAAACAAACCATCTCTGGGTCCTCTGGTTTAGGTTCAACATCATCCTTGTTGGGGTCGATGGGATTTTTGGTCTCTCGATCTTCGTACCCCTCTCTGTCTTCTTTGTAATATTCTTTGTCATATTCACCCCCTTCTTCGAAGTGTTGGGAGTCATCGGTCAGGGGCCCATTATAAGGTACATCCTCCGGTTGGTCTTGAGGAAGTTGCTGGTCTTGCAATGGTTCTCCATTGTCTTGTTGCTGCTGTTGAGTGGGATCAAACACGATATGTTTGGTGTTCACCATCTTCGTAGATGATAAAGACTGGTTCAAGCTTTCTTTTTTCTCTCAATGGAAGCACCAAAATATTTACCATCGAGAAATAAGAGCTAGTAAGAAAGGAAGGAAATAAACAAGATCAAGATTTTTTACGTGGTTGGGGCGTTAATGAGCCTTAGTCCACGAGTCACTTATATTGAGATTTAGAGAGCTTATCAATGGAGGTTTTCAGCAAGTTTAGCAGTGTTTTTGCATGCATAAAAAGTTGGATCCCTGCTACAGTGCATAATGACCTTATTTATAGGTGGTCATGTAGCTTGGGTCGGACTAATCCGAGCCCAATAAGGATATAAGCATAAGTGCTCTCTAATAGAGCTATAGTACAAGTGTATAATATGATTAGAAGTTGTTTAGTCTAGGCCCATTGGGTCGACTTAAGCATGGTAGAGCCTTACAGCTGCCCTTTGTACGTTGATATGGACTGATGCCCGTGGGCTATCGGGGGGATTCTGGGGACAGGATCTGTCAGAGTAGTGGCAGTACCGATCCCTAGAAATATTGTACGTTCTGTGCTTATCCCTTTTGCAGGTTATTTGAAGAGACCAACTACTAGATTTCTCTGGGGCACGTCAGTCGGTTGAAGAGTTGGTCTTGTTCCACTAGGATGTATGGTCCGTGTTCATTTACCAGGACGGACATCAGTTAGCGATGACGGATCGAAGGATGTATCCTGATAGCGGGTTGAAATGCAAGGATGGATCCAGAAGCTCTAACCGGATCCCACATGGTGAGAATTGGCTCTTGGACTGGGACGTCCACCGCAACAATCTGCTTCCCAGAGGATGGAGGTTGCGGGCACTCATGAAGTTAGTCTGGACCTTCATCTCAGATCCGGGTTCTCGCTACACTTGGATTATTCACCAATCATTGGACCTAGGATGGATCTGGGCCTTCAGACCTCTGGTAGCCCAGTGTTCACTGGGCCTTGACCTCTCTTGAGAATCCATGAGGCCCACTTAACAATGACACGTGTTCTTGGTGGAAAATATGGACAACACTTTCATATTAATTATAAACAAATAATTTACTCCTTTTAACATTATTGATAAAATTTTTAAACAAGACAAAATAAAATCTCTCTTAGTTATGAAAATGGTTCTATATTCTATGATAAAAAATATTTTATATTTATAATAATTACTATTTAAGATAAATATTTGTTTTCCTCATATTTTTTTTTTAAAAAAAATTTAACAATAAAAATTATGTTTGTTTTTACCGTACCAAACTAGTATATATATATGTGTGTAATATTTCATTCATTAATATTTTGATTGGTTATGTTTTGTTTTGTATTATCATTTTGTGTTTTTCAAAATTAAAATAAGTTCGTTCTTATTTCTTTTTATGCTTTATATTATTCATATTTAACAATATCAAATCTAATATGCTTGATTTTAGTTATTGTGTTTTTGATGTTATTGTGTTATTAAATGTTATTATGTTATTATTAAAGTTATTATTTACATTATTGATTATTTGACTTTGAGTTTTGTTATGTTAAGTCTTGTTTTATCGAGTTCTCAAAATTGTTGAAGAATATTACGAATGCTGAAGTATGTAAAGCACTAATAAAAGATAAGATTTAATTTTTATTTTTTATATTAATTATAGGTTGAAATATTTAATTTATTATTATTTAACATGTTTGTTTTATTTCATTCTTAAAAGTTTAATACTCATATTAATTTTATTTTTTAGTATTTTTTGTAGGTTGTTTTATTATCCAAGGAAAATGTGTGACTTTAATGATACTATTCACAATAGTTGTACTTCACAGATAGTTTTTTTCTTATTTTATCCATTATTATTGATAATTTTATAATTATTGTGGTATTTAATATTATTGTCTTTTAAATTTTATCATTCATTTAATTTCATTAAATAATATTTTTTTATGATATTTTATTTTTTAGGTTGCTTCTGAGTTATACATAAGATTTCTAGATTTATAATAGCAAGCAAAACCACATGATGCTACCTCATACACAATAAGAAACTAACACAAAAAAAGTACTAGTGTTTTGTAATTATGCCACGAAGTGATAATGTCCCTATATTATATATCCTCTTTAAGATTTTTTTTGTTTTTGTAATGCACCAACTACTGGGTTTAGTTTCAATAAAATCTCGACAGTCAAATGTTTTGGTCAATTTGCTATCAACTACAGTTCCCTACAAGACATCACTTTGCAAGGTGAACCCAACATAGAAAATGTTGGAGATGACCAGATGGAGAAACATCTTCAAGGCTTTTTCTCCCATCTGGCTTACTTCAACATGCAAGAAACCAAAGCAAGAGCTTTGAAGGATTTTGTAGAGAAACCGGTCTCAAATAGTGTTCTAACATCTTAGAGGCCTCCATGTTCTTCAACTCTTGGCCATGGAAGTCAAGTCGTAGTTGTGTCTCAAAAATGTTCAAAGGGTAGACATGGTCGCCAGCCTCTAATTGGGACTAAAGTAATGACTAATCGACATAATTATATTGATTTTAGCAGAAAACTTATGAACATCAAAATCGATGTTTTGATGGGCAGGAGTCAGAGTGAAGGAACTAGGGAGATCTTCAAACCAAAATCGTGTGTTTGCCTCGCATCTTTACATCTAGACCCACCGGAGAAAGGCCAAACGAACACCACAATAATACACTGTATAAAAGAAAAAAAATACTTGAATAATAAAAATGAAAATTTTCTCCGTCACTGCATAAATGTAAACGTTTTGCTTTTTTAAGTATTTTTGGTAAATTTTCCTTTTATTTTTCATATTTATGGGTGTTTTTTAATTGTATTTACATATGGTTTGAAAAAAATAATTTTTACATAAGAAATTACATGTAATACTCAGTTTTAGACAATCCCTTTCAATTTCACCCATTATTTAGTCTATTTTAAAGAGCATTATATTTGCACTCCAAAAATTTATAATTATATGTCATTAATAAGTTTACCTCATTTTATTTATTAAAACATTATTTTTCACACACACCCCACTCAAATTGCCAAAGAGGTCTTATTTAGTACACCCCAATTTTTTAAGAGTTCTAACTTTTAAAAATTAGAAGAGCAAGAATTTTTTCCGTTCTTCTTCTCCGTCAGCAACGAGTCTACGACGACACGACCATCTCCATCTTCTGAGAGCCTAGGTTGGAGCCAGTCAACTGTAGTAATAACCTTGTTTTCTGCCTTCGCTACGATCCCACTTCGCACCCAACCACATTCCTCAACTTTCTCACGCACCACCTTTGATATACTAGGTGACTGACAAACATGGTCGGCAATGACATTCACTTATGCATTAGATTTACATAAATGCATTGTTTCTTTTTCTTTTCCTTTTGGAATGAGTCCTTGCCTCATTCTGTGCCAACCGAATATTTAAATATATTTATGGGTAAATGCTCATTTGGTATATGTGTTTTTATCGAAATATAAACTTGGTATTCTCTATTTCTGATAATTATTAATTGATACCTTTTGTTTGCAAAAACTACATAAATTGGTACCCTCTGTGATTTATATTTTTAATATTCCCATATTGCCCTTCATTTTAGTGATTTATTTAATTTTCAATTATTCTATTATTTTAAATGATTTAAATATATTTTCAGAATTCATAAAATAAAATAAATGTTTAATTAAAACTTTAAATAACAAAATTATTTTAAAAATAATTTTGATTAATTAAAAAAAGAATTGGAATTAAAAAATTAAAAACTAATTAAAATATTATTAATTAAATTTAAATAAACCTAAATTTTAATTTAATTAAGGAAAAAAACACATATTTCACCCTTACCATCTCAGTTTCCCACTCTCATTTTAGTGATTTATTTGATTTTTAATTATTTTATTATTTTTAAATGATTTGAATATATTTTTAAACTTCATAAAATAAAATAATGTTTAATTACAACTTTAAGATAATTTTAATAAACAAAATTATTTTAAAAATAAACTTAATTAATTGAAAAAAAATTAGAATTAAAAAACTAATTAAAATCTTATTAATGAACTTTAAATAGACCTAAATTTTAATTTAATTAATGAAAAAAATACATATTTCACCCAATCTCACCCTCACCATCTCAGTTCCCCATCCTCTCAATCTCACCCACATTCGTTTGTTTCAAATTTGGATTGATTTGATAATTAAATTAAAATTTAGGTTTATTTAAAGTTAATTAATAAGATTTTAATTAGTTTTTATTTTATTTTTTAATTCCATTTTTTTATTTATTAAAATTATTTTAAAGTTTAATTAAACATTTATATTATTTTATGAATTATGAAAAATATATTTAAATCATTTAAAAATTATAAAATAATTGAAAATTAAATAAATCATTAAAATGAGGGGTAGTATGAGAATATTAAATATTTAAATGTATGGAGGGTAACAAACTATGTAGTTTTTACAAATAGAGGATATCGATTGATAATTATCACAAACAAATAGTACCAAGTTTATATTTCGATAAAACATATGGTACCAAATAAGCATTTATCTTATATAATATATATATATATATCAGAAACCAAAACATGCACTATATATTGATTAACAAAGACATGGACAGACAAAATGTTATGAAATAAATAATATATATTTATATATGCTAGAAGTAAGTGAGATAGGGTGGGGTGTAGTTATGAAAGGTAATTTTATAAGTGGAATTAAAATTTTAAAATATATATAGTCTTTTAACATAAGGATAAATATGTAATTAAATTATGTTGTGAAAAATGGGTGTAAAATTTTACGGGTGTAAATATAACTCCCCTATTTTAAATGTTTACTTTAATACCTAAAAATTCAATTAAAATGCCTATTATAGCCCTCTCATTTCACTTTTCTTTCCTTCATTCTCTTATGAAACACATGCATTCAGCTCCTGTTTTTCTATCTCGGAAAAAAAAAAACCCCTCATTATTTCCCTCATCTCTCTCTCATGATCTGATGTCTCCCGCTTCTCTCCATTGCTCAATGGCCGAGGATCTTTTAGGAAATTATATTTGATCGAATCAAACCTAAGGCTCTCACTACTCGTGAAATGGAGGTTCATTACCTCATCCTTGCCGACATGGCCACGAGGTTGGGGATTTCGATCAAATGCAGCAATGGAGACCATAGTCGAAGCTTTCAAAGATAAGGTCTATTGTCCAATTCTCTACTTCTATTTTTCCTTTTATAAAGATTAATCAACATTGTGATTATTAAGGCTGATAGATTTTGAGAATTTTCTTGTTCTATCTTAGTTTGTGTCGAGAAAAAAGACAAACTTCCCGAGCGCATAAAAAACAATAAGGAAACAAACAACGAAATTTACCTTGTTTGGTAAAATTACCAAACCCACGTAGATAGATCTATTTCACTTCAAACTTCAATATTACACACAAACTCTCTTAATCTCTCTACCCAAAACCCAATACAACATTTTCTTCTCACTCTCACACCCTCAACACTTCAAACTCACTCTCACTTCTTTCTTAAAAAATCCACTCTCAATTTTCTTCCAAAAAAAAAAATCACACACTCATACACATAAATAATGTTAGGATTAATGCCCTATAAACATATTAAGACATTTTATTGAATTAAATAAAAAGAACAATTTTATTATATATTTGAATATTATAATTATTGTTTGAATTAATTATATGATAATATCAATAAAATTCCTTATTCATTTATGAGAATATGATCTTGTATTGGTACGAGAGAATTAAGATCATATATAATAAATAAAATAGTCAATAACATATCAAAGTAAGGAATCTTTAATGAATGGTTACTAGTGCGGTTTACTAAGCATACGGGATGCAAGTGATCTAGATTTAGATTACTGATGTGGATAGACATCTTAGTAAAGGTGTCGTATATAATATATATTATATATGACAGGACTGATAAGAATAAATTATCTTTATAAATTGGCCATTTTACATAAAGATTTGATTCTGATCATAATAGATGATCATTTGTAGATCAGTCTAAATTCTGAGTATTCATGAACTCTTGTTTGTGTTTATTGGATCAAACTCATTAAGGTTTCTTAGTATAATGAGGCTAATGACTTTTGTTTTGGAGATTCAATATCATGAATGGTTGGGAACATGAATTACAATAATAAAATCATACTTTCCTAACGGATCGAATATTGGTTCCCTTAAGGGTTAATTCTGGAACTGAATCGTTATTGAGCTCAAATCTAAACTTTGGTTATAGATTAATTATTTTCTAGTGAATTAATGGTATTTAAGGATCAAGATGTAATTAGAAGGGTAAAACGGTAATCTTGACTAGCTCTAATTAACGAACCAATAAATGAAGGAAAGAACTACATTTATAAAAGTACGAGAGAAAACTCTGTAAATATAATTCTATAAATACTTAGAGTGCAATTCCATATTTATCATGGAGTAATTATGGAATTAATAATTAATATTATTGGTCTAAAGAGTTTGATTAATAATCTGGTTTATTTGGAGCTTCATATTATAGGTCCATGGTCCCCAGACCACCTCTATCCTACACTGTCAAGGGTAAGGATGTCAAAAGAAAGATTTATAGAGAGAATGACTTAATTGCAAAGGAATTAATTTTTCAGGGCAATGAAATAATTATGTGATAGTTATGGGAAATTGATTTATTATGAATTAATTAATTATTTAACTATATAGTTTTTATTTTGAAAAACTATTGATTAAAAAAAATATTAATCTTGTTTGAATTAATATATAAAGAGAGATTAATAAATTATCTTATTTAGAATAGGATATTTATTTAAAACAGATATTTTAAGATAAAGTTAATTTTGAATTAACTAATATTTATTTTGGGATAAATATATTGTCTTAAATATTAATTAAATAAAAAAAATGAAAAAATTAGGGAAAACCCTAATGTGGCGCCACACAATGATATTTCCAATACTTGAGATTTGAATTTTGAATTTCAAATAATTTATTTATTTAATTATATTTATTTAATTATTCTTTTAAAAATATGATTTAAATTAATTAATTAAATTGGTTATAATTGATCAGTTTTATTTTAATAAAATAAAGATTTAATTAAATTAATTAATTATCTTTATAGACCTAAAAAGAAGCGATACTTTTAAAGAGGTCATTGTTTTTCAGAGATTGTCAGACTATCTCTCTGAAATAGATGCAATAGCTTTCCTAAACCTGAAAACTATTCAATTCCTCTTCTCTCTATCAAACCTCTCTAGATCTCATGTGTTGAGTACATCTAGAGAGTTATAAATCAACATTTTGAATCCTATGTGCCCACACACGCCCTTGCGTGTTTGGGGATCGGTCTGGAAGATCAAGGAGTGAGATTTCAAGACTCGGATAGAAAGATCGTTGATTTTATACAAAAAGATTCGAGGATACTTGATAGGCTACAATAGGTAATATCTAATCTGATTGTATGTGATTTAATATATATACATGTGTGTGTGTGTGTGTGTGTGTGTGATCTTGGATGGTATTAATAATTATTAAAAAGGGCCTATTCTCCGACGCGTATCTCTAATTTGCTCTTTTAATACCAACAATTGGTACTAGAGCAGTGTACATATACATATATATATATTAAATGATGTGTGAGTTTCTTGCATTTGTTATATGTATGTTGATATTGTTGGGAAAACTTATACATGATCTTGTTTATTTTTATGTAAATCATATATTAAACAAATGAATATAAGACAACCTAGAACAAGTTTCTGCAATTGAATTTAAACAGAGAAAATTATAAGAACACATACGTTATATGCAGTGGAATGTATTAGTCATTCCTTCAGTTTCTCTAACCCTTGAATCCTTTCTATCGCAGAGTATCATCGAGAAACTGAATCGATTTTTAAATTTCTTCACAGTCTTCTAAAGTATCCTTAGAATCACCTAGACTAGAGTGAGCAATTCTCAACACGAGATAAATACAAAGAAAAAAGGAATAAAAGAGAATATTGAGCTTAGAAAATGACTTATGTTGCAGATAGAATCTAAAACCTAGAGCATCAAGAATAAATCTTATGATCTTCTCAAAACCAGTCTTTCAAAATTTTGATTTCAACTTTCACTTAGCATTCCTTTTATAGACTCAATTTGGTAATTTATTTTAATTAAAAAATAAATAAAATAATAGATAATATCAACCATTAGGTCGAAATTATCATGAGCTTTATGCCCGTGAAATTTTCCATTTAATTATAAGCCCATTGGACTTAAAATCAAGGCCTGTATTATTTTCTATTGATTAATTAAATAAAAAATTATTTAAATCATTTATCAAATTAATTATTTATAATTTGAACCTTGATTAAACTTATTTATTAATTTAGACACCAATTTGTTTTAATTAATAAATCTGCCCTAAAATTTATTTTCTTCTCTAAATTGTATAACACTATGAAACTATCCAAAATTGACCTGGTCAACTTTGATAATTCTAATTGATAATTAAATCAATTAATTGAGACTATCTAGATAATTTTATCCAAGGTACAGTGGGGACCATGGGCCTATGAAATCAAGCTCCAATAAGTTATCATAAATTTAACAAATAAATTTACTAACTTATTAATTCCTCGTGAATCCACAAAAGAATGCACTCTTGAATTCATAGAATGCTCTATAAGCAATATAGATACGTTATTAGTTATCCATCATTACAACCATAATTATCATTAAATCCTCTATAGACAGTCTACAATGAGATGAGACTAAAATACCATTTTACCCCTCATTGTATTTTATCCTTAAATCACTTAGTTCCTTGTAAATGATATTTCAGTAAACTAATATTAATTACAGAAATGAGATCTTTATCATTTAGCACCTTGAACCAAACTAAAAGGAAACCATTGTTTTACTTCTTATTTAGAAGCTTTAGATGTTCATATCTATGATTAACACTCACACTCAATTATACTACGGAGTTCCCAAGATGTATGTATGGGCTAGTCCGTAGGGTAAACTGGTAACAAATAAGTCAAAGAACTCAAATAATACAATCAGTTAGAATACAAACCACTCAGAATTGAGATTGAATTGACTTATGGTCAACTATATGATATGCTAGAATAGATAATAACAGTATGTTTACTTATCCTATCTGCTGTCAGTATCGGTTCTGTCCGATGCAACAAATACATCCAATTTTATCTACTTTGCTAATGTTTTGGAAAGAACATAACACTACAATGTGTATGTAGATCATATCGTAGATTGGAAAGTCAGTGTAAATCTTGTGCACTGACTAATCTTAGGACTAACTTATTTTGAACATATAATCATATTTATATTACAACGTGATTACGTCACTATAAATACGATTATCTATATGCTTGGGATTTAATAGATGTTTATATTAAACAAATAATCATGAAAATAAAACATGTAGGAAAAGTGATTGACCAAGTCAAAAAATGATTTCTATTCTTTTATTGATAATAAAATGAGATTACAAAGAAATTGACTTTTAATTAGGGCATAAAACCCCAAAAAAATCCCGCTTGCACTAATTGAAACTAATGCCTTAATTCTACTAATACCATTTCTTTGATATGCTTATCAAATGTAGCTTTCTGTAGTGTCTTTGTAAACGGATCTGGAAGATTGTCTTCAGATGCAATCTTCATTAACTTTACATCTCCCCTGACCACATATTCTCGGATTATGTGATACTTCCTTTCTATATGATTACTCTTCTTGTGACTTCGAGATTCTTTCGAGTTGGCTATCTTTCTTGTATTGTCACAAAACAATACAAGCGGTTTATCCATATTTGGAATAACACCAAGATTTGAATAATACTTTTTTAGCCAGACTATTTCCTTAGCTGCTTCAGACACAGCTATGTACTCAGCCTCCTTGGTGGAATTTGAGATCGCAGATTGCTTTACGCTTCTCCATATCACAGTTCCACCCCCAAGAGTAAACACCATTCTAGAGGTAGACTTCCTGTCATCGACATCAGTCTGAAAATCTGAATCGATGTACCCTACAGGGTTCAAAACACCACCCTTGTAGAGTAACATATAGTCCCAAGTCCGCCTTAAATACTTCAAAATATGCTTAACTGATATCCAATGTTCCAGTCTTGGGTTTGACTAATACCTGCTCACTACTCCCACTGCATAGCAGATATCTGGTCTAGTACACAACATAGCATCCATCAGACTTCCAACTGCAGATGTGTAAGGAACTTTTCTCATTGCATATTCCTCTTTGGGAGTCTGGGGAGACTGCTTCTTTGAAAGATGAATTCCATGGCGGGACGGTAGACGTCATTTCTTGGAATTTGTCATTGAAAAACATTCAAGCACTTTATCAATATAAGCTGCTTGAGATATAGCTAAGAGTTTGTTCTTTCTATCCCTAATGACCTGGATACCTAGAACATAACTTGCTTCATCCAAGTCCTTCTTTTGGAATTGAGTGCTCAACCAATTCTTCACATCTAATAATTTCTTAACATTGTTTCCAATGAGTAAGATATCATCTACATAAAGAACTAGGAATACCACTATTTGATTTGCCTTTAGTTGGTAAACACAAGCCTCATCAATATTTTTTTCAATGCCATAGGTTATGACTATTTCATCAAACCTAAGATTCTACGAATGAGAAGCTTGCTTAAGTCCATAAATGGACCTATTCAACTTGCAAACTTTTCCTTCTTGTCCAACTACTTTAAATCCTTCTTGCTGATCCATATAAATGACTTTGTCAAGCTTCCCATTAAGAAAAGATGTCTTGACATCCATTTTCCATAACTCATAGTTGAGAGCGGCTGCAATGGATAAGAGGAAGAAAATGGACTTGAGCATGGATACCGGACTAAAAGTTTCCTCATAGTCCACGCCTTCAATTTGGGTATAACCCTTTTCCACTAATTGAGATTTATAAGTTTTGATATTTCCATCAACACCTCGTTTCTTGTTGAAGATCCATTTGTACCCAATGGCCCTAAAGTCACTAGGTGCTTCCATAAGATCCCAGACAGAATTTGCGTACATGGACTCCATTTTCTGTTTCATGGCTTCGAGCCGTAGTTCCTTTTCAAGACTAGCCATTTCCTGTTTGAAAGACAACAGATCATCGTCACTAGTGTCACCAACAACCATATTGGTTTCACCATTCAAACCATAGCGAACTGGGCTCCTAGAAACCTTCCCACTACGATGAGGCTCCATGACTGTTTGCTCAGGAATAGTGGTACTTTCTTCATTTAAATCGAGTTGCGTCAATTAGACCTAAAGAGTGGGAATTTCATCATTAACTTGCGTTGATGATGATGGAACATTGGTTGGAGTCATTTCTTCAACCATTTCCTCTAAAACTACTTTGTTGCGCGGGTTGAAGTTTTGGACAGTCGTTTTCCATAAAAGTAGCCAACAAACATGCAAACTTTGATTCTAGCTTTCCTTCTTTTTTCCTGAGGTCGTGGGTGGGACATCCCTAGATTCTAAAATGACGTAAACTAGGTTCATGACCATTTTAGTATTCTAAAGGTGTTTTGGGGATTGATTTGGACGGTACGACATTTAGAATGTCATTCGCAGTTTCAATTGCATGTCCCCAAAATGAAGTTGGCAGAGTTGAGTAACTAAGCATGCATCTAACCATTTCCAATAAAGTTTTGTTCCGGAGTTCCGCTACACCATTTTGTTGTGGAGAACTTGGGGTAGTAAGTTGTGATAAAAACCCAAGTTCAGTTAAATGATCTTGGAACTACATATCCAAGTATTCTCCATCTGTATCAGATTGCAAGATCTTTAATGTTTTACCCAATTGGTTCTGAGCCATAGCTAGGAATTCCTGAAACTTTCAAAATGGTTCTAATTTCCTATGCATTAGGTAAAGACATGAGTATCTAGAGTAATCTTCAATAAAAGTGACGAAATACTCAAAACTACCCCTAGCTTGTACATTCAAAGGTCCACACACATCTGGATGAACAAGTCAAATGGTTCCTTGGCCCTATCACCCTTTGCAGAGAATGGACGCTTGGTCAGTTTTCCTTCTAGACAAGATTCACAGACAGGTAATTCACCTAAGGTGAGTTCCCTCAAGGGGTCGACCTTTGTAAGTCTTTGAATTCTATCATAGCCAATGTGACCTAGTCTTCAATTCCATAAATACATCATGTTATCGTTATCGGTCTTTTGACGTTTATTGGTCCTAGGTTTAGATACTTTGAATAAATCATTGTTAAGAGCGAGGGGTTTGTTAGGTCGCAGAATATAAAGCCGTTTTCCAAACATGCAATACACAATTGTGATCCATTGATAGAAATAGATATATTAAAACTTGTGAAAGTCATAAAAAATTGTTCTAATTGCAACATGGAAACTGAAATTAAATTTCTACTAAAATCCAGAATAAAAAATACATTTTTCAAAATTAAATATTATTTCTGAAATCCAGGCGAGCTCTTCCTCTAGCTTGGACCGTAATGAATGCTCTGTTCCCACCTCTAATCTTTAAGGTGCCTTCATCCACTTCTTTCCACGATTCAAGAAGATGTAAAGAGTTGCAAACATGGTTAGTAGATCCAGAATCAGTAATCCAAATAGATTTATCATTCTCTAAAATACATGTTTCTAAGATAAATGAACTATAATCACTACCTTTGTTTTTTGTTGCTAGAAACTTGGGGAAATCCTGTCTCCAATTCCTTTTCTCTTTACAGTGAAAGCATTTACCTTTACTTTTCTTGTTTTTCTTTTTCTTCCCATTAGGCATATGTGCACTTGGTTGTGCACTCGTCTTTGCATCTTTTGCAGGCCTGGGGTTGTTGTTTTGTCCATCTTTCGAAGACGAAGCTTGGTTAGCTTCAGCCTTAGCTGGATTAGCAGTAGCAACAATAGTCTTATTTTCTCCTCCTTTACTTGGTCCACGCATGATAGATTTGAAAGTCTTAAGCTCGTTCATGAGTTGCGTCAGATCATAGTTGAGTTTATTCATCACATAGTTGGTGGTGAACGACAGGAAAATTGGAGAGAGATTGTTGAGGATTAAGCTGACTTGAGTCTCATCATCTATAATTACTCCATGCAGTCCAGCTTCCTGAAAGTAGTTGGTCATCTTGATCAGGTGATCACGAACGTGTTGATATGGTGTCATCCGAGCATTGGCATATTTCTTGGTGGCCTCAAAATGAGTCTGCACATACTTTGCATCGAACATGTCTTGGAGCTGATCCATGATTTCGTAGGTCATCTCGACATTCTCCATCTTTGTCTTTGAGAGTGTCGACTGATAACTCTACAAAATAGAGTTATTTTATCACATTTTTTATGCTAATTATTGCTTAGTCTTTGAGTTTTTAATTAATTTATTAAGTTTTTAAGTAATTTTGAATTTATTAGTCTTATCATGATTTTATATATTTTTAGTGTGTTTTTATAGTTATTTTGTTGTAGTTTAATCATTTAAATTATTGTGCTTAGTTAGAAGTAAAAAATGTGTGTTTTATTGAAACTAAATGTTAAATTAAATTAAGTTTTAATTATTATTTTCAATGAATTAATATGATTTATTTTATAATTGAAAATATTTGATTTTGATTTAATTTATGTTTATTTATTTCGGAGTATGTTGTATTTTTCTTGGGCTTTGAAAAGTGAGGAAATGAAGGAAAAATGGCATTTTCAAGGAAAAGAAATGAAAAGCTTGGCATTTATGAAAGGCCTTCAGCTGGCAGCCTTCTTTCAGCAGCCCAGTTAGGCCTGTTTATCCTCCAGCTTGCCAGCAGCCCAATCCGCCTCTGCCCCTCCTCCCAGACACCTGGGCTCGTTTCTCTTCCAGCTGCCTGGCCCAGCAAGCCCTAGGCCCAACAAAGGCCCGAGCCAGTAGCCTCCCTCCACAGCTGCCTGACTCCATACGGCCTAAGCCCAGTTGCTCCCCACAGGCTCACTTAGCTCTTCCAGCCACACCTGGCTCACCAAGGCCCAGCCCACCCAGCCCAGCAGCCCCTAGGCCTACACCAAGCTGCCATGCCATATCTTCTTGAGCCCAACAATGTCCCCTTGCCCCTTTGCCCAAAAATGTCATTTTTTACCCAAACTTTTCTACACATTTTATCCCATAACATCATCATTACACCCTATAATTTACTTCTATTTGCCATATTATTATTAATTTAATCAATTTAATTAATTTAAATTGATTATTTTAATACTCTCATTTTGGGCTATAGATAGGGAATTTTCAAGACCATTTGGGGTGTGCTTATTTTTTTTAGGAGGAGGTTACACTACAATTTCTACACTTTCAAGACCACTCCATTCTCTTCATCTTTTTCTTCTTTTTGGTCATTTTTTCTATGAGTTTTTAGAGGAAAATTTTTGGGGTTCCTCCAAATTTTCCTATTTATGTTTGTAATTTCTATTCTAGTTATGAGTTTCTAATATTTTGAAGATTATTAAGATGATGATGAAACAATATGTAACTAAATAGTATTTATGTTGTGTGTTGATTTCCCATTTTGTGCAATAAAGTTTATGGATTTTCTTCTTCAAATATTTTCTTTCATCTTAAATATCTTGTTCTTCATTAGTGCAAGATCATAATATTCTTTGATTAAGGTGTGCCATTAAATTGTGCACATCAAATGCTTAGAACAAAAATATTATGTTTTGCCTTATAAATAATATTCATTGATTTATTTGTTATTTCATTAAATGGATTTACATTAAATACTTTGAAATTATAATTTTAAAAGTGAAGATAAATCCTACAATTCCATGATAATTTGTGCTTAAATAGAATATCTAATTTGAATAAGTGATAGTTGATTAATTTCTACTATTAATGAAACTTGGGAATCAATGTACTTATAAATATTATTGAACTTATAGTTTGTGGATTCTATTATCTTAATAATCTTTCTCTTACAACTTGCTTACAATTCCTATCTTATTTATTTTTCTTGCTTTAATATCTTTATTATTATCTTTCATTTTTATTTTCTTGATACAAAAATCTCATCAATCTTTGGAGCTAGGTTAGAATTTATTAATTTTGGTTTAAAATAGTTTTCTTTTCGATTTTAGACAACTCATTTGGGTTCAACATCCTTTCTTACACGATCACTATTCTATACGAATGATTTGTGCGCTTGCGAGTTATAAATTTTTAAAACATACCTGTTTTGGGTCCATCAAGTTTTTGGCACCGTTTCCGGGGAGTTGCAAGAAAAGAAATGAAATTTATCTCAAGGTTAGTGAATTCTTCTACTAGTTATTTAATTTTCGTGCCTTAAAAAAAACTATATATACAAAAATACAAAAAAATATTTATATTTATATAAAACTAAAAAAAAAATATAAAAAGAAAATTTGGGACGGTTCTACCACCCATAAAAAAAACTTATTTAGTTATATTTATTGTTTTATAGTTTACGACACTTGTGCCTCCTATCCATCTTTTTAATTTTTATAGTTGATGGCACTTGTGCCTCCTAATTTTGTTGTAATTTTTATTCCTTATATTTCTTTGTTAGTTGATGGCACTTGTGCCTCCTATCTATCTTTTTAATTTTTATAGTTGATGGCACATGTGCCTCCTAGCTTTTGTGTTATTATTATTTTTATTATTATTGTTATTTTGTGATAGTTGATGGCATTTGTGCCTCCTAATTTTTTATTTTATTATATTGTTATTAGTTGATGGCACTTGTGCCTACTAAATTTTGTTTAATATCTTAACATTGTTTTTGTTCTCTTAATTTTATTTTCTTGTTCTTTTTACCTTAATTGTCATTATAAAAAAATTTAGTTTGTCATTTAGTTTTTACCACATGAATCATTTTAATTATAGTTGGAATTCTGAGTGCAACTATTATATGCAATCAAATTTAAATTATGGAGAAACTAATGATATGTATGATTACGGTGAATCCTTTGATATCCCATTTGCCCCCACCTATAATCCAAAAAATTTATGGAGCCATACCCAATCTCCAATGAATCAAGAGCATGAATTCAACATACCTAATCAAAGTCATTGTAACACCCTGGTTACCCTAGAATAGTTACGGTGATCGGTGAACTGGAAATTTGACTCGCTACCCGAGTCCTTTGGTTAAAAACGTGCATCTAAGTGTTATTAACAGGCTAAGGTGGAAAACCAATTAAAAAGGAAAGGATATACTTTATTAAATACCTAAAATTGTACATGGGCCCATAAAAAATAGTTACAAGTTATTTACAACTCAAAATGGTCATTACTATTTCAAATTTACAAACCCGCCGACCTAAGCGGCAAAAATAGGATAAACTCCCTAGTTCCTCTGAGAACTCCTTGGCCGCGGTGGTCAAGCGGCTGTATATGTACACATCACCATCTAAGCTCTCCACTTAAGGCTGGGTGAGCTTTTCTTTCCCTTTACCTGCACCACAAGGCACCCATGAGCCAAGGCCCAGCAAGAAAACAAAATATAGCATGAATATAATATTAACAATGATCATAATGATCATTCAGGACTTTCAGTCCAAAACAGTAAATGACAGTCACAAAAGTCACCAAGGTGGGTACAACTCCCTTTAGCCATGTGACGATAGGGTCACCGGGGCTTAACAGATAAGTGAACATTTCACTAGCTTAAACAGGATAGGTGCATGATGACTAGTCACCAACATAACCTTCCTCATGACTCTAGAGTCATAACTATGGAACACTGTTCCCTAGCCATGTGACAAGCAGCCACCTAGGCCTTTGGCCCTGGCTCTGAGTAACTAGTCTTAGACTAGCCAAGCGTTTATACGTTTTTTCGACCTTAGGGTCGGTCCAGCATTAATGCCTTAGAGTCATTCAATGCTGATATCGATTAGATCTAATCTTCCCTCGGCCCTGCGTTGAGGACGCTTAGGCCATTTATGACTCTTAGGTCAGTGATACGCGACCAGTGCCATCCCTGACTAATCAGTGTCATACACAAGCAAACAACGTTCGCTAGCATTTAATATGCAATCAATGTCCACATTTATCAACCAACATGCCTCAACAACAATCATGCATGTCGTGTATACAGGGTGCAGTTTTCTTACCTCTGGTTCGAGTGAGAACTAATATAAGAACGACCCTTGAGAACGATCTGTCTTTTTGTCCCTTAGTGGTTACCTAGTCATAGCCAATTATGGGATTCCATCAATAAAATGAATAATAAAATATTCCCAGACCAAGACCTAGCCTCCGGGACATCGAATCCCACTAAACCGGGTAGTAGGATCGATCCCGAGGCCTAAGGTTTGAATCTCTAAGTCAAAAACACATTTTTGGCCAAGATGGCCCTCAAGCGCCGCAACCCTTCCCCAAGCATCGTGGCCCTTAGGCCTCTTCAGCACCACCTTCTTTTTCAACAAGCTTGGGCCGCGGTGCTCTAGAACAGAGCCGCGGCCCCACCCGAAATTCATCCAAAAACCTCTATTTTTCTCCTTTAAACATATTCCAAAACCTTATAAAAACTCTCCCAATATCACTAAGCAATGCCACCAATTATTACCACAACTGATCCACCATATAACCATCAAAACCCAAGATTTACACCAATCAAAACTTCCTCAAATTCCCCATTCAATTATCAAAACTCCAAACTTTAAAACCAGCTCAAAAACAGGGCAAAACACTATAAAATAGGACTAGAACCTTACCTTAAGCTTGAATCTAAGTCCTCTTCAATGGTTGAGCTAAGTCTATCACCTCCAAGCTTTGATTTCCTAGCTTAATTCTTCAATTTGGGATCAAGAACTCCAAGGAAGATAAATGAGAGATGATGAACGTGGGGGAGGAAGCTTGACTCTGTTTTATTCTATTCTTTCTATAGGTTACCAAGGTCATATATATATATCCTAGGGGTGAAATGACTATTTTACCCCTAGGTCAATTAAAAGCTCCTAAAGACTCCCAAGGGTAAAACTGCCCTTTTCAACCTATATCGTTAATCATAATTAACGCTCTCCAATTTTTGCTATTATCAATATTCTCAAATACCAATTATTCTTATCCCGTTACCTCTTTAATTCCTGGTAACGCTTTAATCACCGAAATACCCCGAGACTCACCCCGAGCCCCGAGCTTAAACCTGTTATGACCAAACTGATAGTTTATATTCAGAGATCGTCTCATGCCGAATAGCTCAAAAAAATCGACATTATAATGTGGCCTCAACAATTAATCATAAGCATGCACCAAAATATACAAATATGCCCTCAATGGGCCAAATTACCAAAATACCCCTGTAATAAAATGTAGACCCACATGCATGAATTTAACATCTATTATAATATAATTCACATAAACATGCATATAATCATTTAATGGCGTAATTAATCAGTTATGGCCCTCTCGGCCTACTAATCCAGCCATTAAACTGCATTAGGGATTTCAGGGCATTACAGTCATGCCCAATACGACCTATCATATCTCATTCAACAAGAAACAAGCCCATCTTTAGAGGATACCCTACAACAATTCATGCAATCAACCTACCAAATCTTACTAGCCCAGTCTCAGTCAATCTCAAAAATTGAGACAATAGTAGGACAACTTGCAACTGTTATAGAGTCGGAAAAACAAGTTTATCCCAACCAACCCATTCCCAATCAAATAGAAAAATTGAAAACAAAAAGGAGAATGAAGTTGTTGAAGAACTTGTAATATGAATCCAACCCCCCAATGAAACAAAAGAGTGGGATGAAATAATTTTCGAGGCTCATGAGGAAAATGAAAAAGATATAATTATATCTCAAGAGCCCATAATTGAACAAATTTGTATATTTACTCAAAATGAAAAGGAGTCTAATATAGATATGCAATTTTCTTATTTTATTGATATTCCCTTAAAATTGCATATTTCTAACTTTCTTGTAGGTGTGATGTTATCAATTATTATTAATGGCATTTGCATCAAAGTCATAACTCACCCTACTAATGAAATTTTACACCATCGATTGGGTGTAGGTTGAAAGAAGAAAAAAAAAGAATTATAGTCGAGCTAAAGACTATAAACTAAAGAGCTTTGTGAGAGGCAACCCATACTTTTCATGTTTAATTTTATATTTCACTTTTGTTGTGTGTTATATTTCATGTTTTTCAAATTCCAAAAAGCTTGAAGGAAACTTCTTGCCCAAAAAGAAAAGAAGAGAAGAAAACAAATGAGCCAAATCAGTCATGATGAACTTGGCGTTGTCACCAATCAGCACTATATTGATATTCTGCTTCCACTTAAGGAAGTTTTTTCCAGTGAGTTTCTCCATAGAAAATTGAGAAAGGATGGGAGTAGACACAACCATACTTAACACTACATATTATCAATAAAATAGAAATCAATCACATTTGCTCAATAAAACTTCTATTTACTCTAATTTCAAGAAATAGTACACCATATACCATAAATATGTAAGATATAAAAAAAATACCAAAATAATCATATCTCTATTTCTTTAAAGTTTTAACTATTCTATGATACCATTGTTCCATTTGGCGAGAGTCAAAAAATATCATTAGTTAAATAGAGTTGTAAACTCATTTAATAATGGACACCATTATTAACAACCTACTATTCAATCAAAATAAGAAAACAAAATCTCTTATTTTATGGGCTAGACCCATGGTTTCGATAATCATAGATTTAGTCTTAGTAGTCACCGTAGGGGTGAGTCTAGTAGAATTTGACCTATAATTATTTATCTTTCAAAATATAACCTTGTCAAAATAACTAATGAACATCTTTCGTAGGGGGACGAATCAAAGCGTCTCGAGGCCCCTTTAAGCTATTAATTTTATTAAACTAACGGTGAATATCGAATATAATTCTTAAAATAAGCTCATTATTTAATTAAAATAGTATTTTTATTATTTTTCAAAAATTAATGACTATGGTTCTCAAAAGTAAAATTAAATTTTTAAAACCAAAGTCCTATAATCTTCTATTAATTCTAAAGTGTCACATTGTAACAAATTCAATTAAATTAGAATTAATTTGTTGCTAATCAATATTTAGGTTTAAATATTATAATGAACCTATACAATTAAGTCCAACTCAGGCAAATAGGCCTTAACAATCTGGCTTGTATGGAGGAGGGTTGGGTCCAGTATGTCGTTCCCACTACTAAGACCCTCATACTTCTATACAAGGTCCAAAAGACAGGAATTTAAACATTTATTTTATTAATTGTTATTAATTGATTAGGCTCACTATAGTCATGCAAAACAAATGGGCCTTCACAAGTGGAACCACCCACAAGAGAGAAATTTAAACTTTACATTTTCTAATGGGCCCAAATAAAACCTATCATTTTATGAATGTTTTATTTAGCAAAATCCATATATTAAGCAAACATATGAGCCACTATATGCATCTAAGCCCAATTGCAAAAATACCACATATAGTGCAAATAGACATGTTATAATTGGATGGGCCTAATCATGTTACTATATGAGCAAGTCTATGAATGTAACACCCTGGATAACCAAGACCGTTATACTGTGTGTTTAAAATAGTGCTTAACCTGCTAAGCAAGTCTATGTCGTTTGAACTTAAATGTGTAATTAAAATCTAAGACAAGGTCAAGTAATAAAATATGTGGTCAACAAAATGATTATTTTTCATTAAAATATTAAGTTTGTACACGGGATCCCAAAAATCAGTTTACAGACTTGTAAAATATAAACAGATACAATTTAGCCATCCTAAGCGGCAAAACAGGGGTTTAATCCTAATTCCTCTCAAGCTACCCTGACCGTGGCGATCAAGCAGGCTGCATATGTACACACTGCCTGTGAAGCTCTCCAACTCATGGTTGGTCCAACTATCAAATCCCTTACCTGCACCACGTAGCACCTGTGAGCCAAGGCTCAGCAAGAAAACTTAAAAACAACAAACATATATAGCACAAGAGTGATTAATAAACTTCAAACCAATTAATTCAATTAATCAACAGAATACAAGTATCAAGCTAGGCAATGATTACCATATACTTTCACATATAACTTAAACTATAATATGAATAATTAGGTGTCGGCACCCTTAGGCTGAGACCTTTGGTTATTTAGCTACCTCGACTCGCTTAGGCCGAGTCCTCTGATTTATTTAGCTGACCCTGGCTCGCTTAGGCCGAGCTGCATCCAATACGCTTATTATCAGCCCCGACACCCTTAGGTCGTACCTTCATATCTCACATAACAGATATATAACTTACAGAACACACATATTCAATTACAGGGGATCTCAGTCCCAATGACAACCACATGGGTACAGTTTTCTTACCTCCGATCCCGAGCAGCAAGAGTATGATGGGCCCGAGCACGATCCTTAATTCCTGAGCCCTTGCGGTAAAACCTAGTCACAATGTGATAATGGATAGCCATAAGAGTCTGAACCATTTAAAAGCTTTGGATTAAAATACCAGCCTCAAGGACCTCGATTTCTACTAAACTAGGTAGTAGAAATCATCCCGATCACTTAAGTTTAGATCCCCGAGCCTCCTTGAGCCTTAAGACAAACCTAGGCTAAAACAGTCAAGGCGGGCCACGACCTGGCCCTGAAGGTTGCGGCGCACCTCAAGTTAGAGGCCCAGCCTCTGCATCTGGGGGGAGGCGGGCCGCGACTTTCCCCCTAGGGTTGCGGTGCACCCATAAATCAGCAAACCCTCCCAGGGCATCTGGGGCACACGGACCGCGACGCCCATGAACTGGGTCGCAGCGCGCCCCCATGAATCCAAAATCCCCTAGGTTTTCCAGCGTTTTTCCCAGCCAAATCCTCCAAAATCAAACTTTAATTATACTCTCAAACCCAAACCAAGTCCAGAAACAAGTCTAGGACTTTTAATCACATTTCTTAATCATAAAACATCTAAAAATTCTACTGAACCCATCACTTCAATCAACAATAACTCCTTGCTAGAAACCTAAATAGATTTAGCCTAACATATCTAAATTACAGCAGAAAAGAACAAAATTCTTACCTCAATTTGAAGCCTCAACCTTCAGTAATCATCTAGTTGTTCCTAGCTTAAACTCCCCCTGGTTTCCAGCTTAATTCCTTCAGTTTTGGTTCCTTGAGTTTTCTTAACTTTAAGGCAAAAGAGAAGCGAGGAGAGAGAGAGAAATCGTGAGTGAGAGGGAGAAGGAGAGCTGAGAGTCTTGCTGTAGTAATTCTGGCCTCTTCCTAAGCTTCCCACTGAGTATATCCTCAACTCTAAAAGACCAAATTGCCCTTATGTTTTCCCAGCCCCCTAATTGCCTCTAGGGGTAGAATGGTCATTTCTCGATTCTCACTAATTCCTCAAATTATCATACAAATTCCCATTTAATCCCAACATGTGCAAATAATTACCAAATACCTACTCGTTACTCAATAAACCTCAAATATACATTAGCTTCCAAAAATACCCCTAGGCTCGCCCCGAGCCGGGTATTAAAACCCGCTGTGACTATTCCGCCAATCCGCTCACTAGGATCGCCTCTAGCCGTATACTGCAAATATATTCACATGATAATGTGGTCTCAATCATTTATTCACATATAATAACATTTATGCCCCGAACGGGCCAATATTACAAATATGCCCCAACTATCAAGAATGGGCTCACATGCATATTTAATACTCATAAACATGCATATAATCATACTCACATTATCATATATATCATGCATGCCACATAGTCACACATTTATTCAGTTAATCATACATATATCCAGTTATGCCCTCTCGACACGCTAATCAAGGGACTAAACCCTATTAGTATTTTTGGGACGTTACAATGAATTTATGCAAAATTACCACAATTAATTTTCTAGAATTTATCCAAAATTTGAATTAATTAAATTTTGCAGAAATGAATAAGTCAATTTAAATGAAATTTATCAACAATTAACAAAAGTTAATTTAAATTTCATTTATCAACAATCAACTTAGTTTAGGTCATTTTGAAAAAAATATTAATTTAATTTAAATAGGATTTATCAACAATTGACCAAAGTTAATTTAAATCCCATTTATTAAAATATATTTTATCAATTGGTTTGAAAAACGTGATATTTTAAAAAATTTAACCAGTTATAAATTTTTAAAACAAATATCATCGACTGTTTTTGAAAAAATATCTTAAACAGTTAAACAAATTCAAATATCTAGTCAACAAATTTGTAAATATCAAATAATTTAAATATTAAAATCCATAGAATAAAAAGATATTATTATTTTAAAATAAAAGATTTCAAAAATATCTTTAATATCTGATAACTTAATTCTAATATTTTAATATATTAAAATATTTAAAATTAATTAGTTAATCTATTTTTAAACTTGAATTTGAATCTTTGTAGAAAATATCTAATTTTTAAAAGATCAAACAATAAAAATATCGTATTTCAAAACAGATATTTTTAAATAATAGAAAAGATATGATATTTTTGTATTAACCCATTAAAAAATACATTCAAAATTTAAATTTTAAGAAAAAATTTATCGCAGGGCGCAGCCAGTGAAAGTTGGTGGTTGTGGCCATAGGACGATCTGGGCAAAAAAAAAATGCGTGCTGGCTATGGCCACCAGCCGCTGTCACTCAGGTCGTGCCCACAACCTGAAAGAATTTTTTTTAATAAAATTTGTGTAATTTTTCAACCCAAAAACATTTTCTAAATAATTTTTACCATATTTTACATCAAATAAAACATTTATAAAAATTATTTGTAAAGAAAACACAACAAATTAACCCAAATTTGCTAATAAACACATAAAAATCAACATGCTTCATAAAAATATGAAATCCATCTAATTACTCAACATATCAAATTAGTTAAAACTTGGTAACTCACACCATAATAACTTTAGAAATCAATTGCATGTAAAATACTAAGTATTAAATTAGTTAAAACTTGGTAACTCACACCATAATAAAGACAATAGTTTTTATAGGACTTTAAGATCACCAACTTTATTTAAAAAGTATTTTAGTAAAGTTAGATGAAAGTAATGGGTAATTATCTAGATCACATTAATTGTAGAAAAATCTTCTTTTATAATTAAATGTATTTTGTAATTAATTACATTCATAGGTTATTAATAAGCTAGTAATTAATTTGGAATTAATAGATTAGTTTAATAAAACACATTATTTCTAAAATAGTAAGTGAGAGAAGATGAACATCTCATTGTGACCTATAGTCTCCATTATTAGTACAACACCGTGAGATATAAATAGGTCTTTGACGAGATTATGTTTCCGTCCCCCTAAGGAATGTTTCTAGACATATTAATACCAAAGTTGGCTTCTTACGAAGATAGGAAGGAGTGATGTATTTTAGGCTTGACCGACCCTAAGGTGGCACTCTCTAAGTTAAGTCATGAATTCTGAAATAATGGGTTATACTTACAAAGATGCAATTAGGCTTTTGCAGTGGTTAATTGCAATTGACAAAACAAGTGGTACTTTATTTTTAGAAGAGAAAATAAAGAGTTATTTTGAGTTTTAAATTATAAAGATAAGATTGCCTTATAAGCTATCTAAATTTAACTTGATCGACCCTAAGGCGACACTTTATTTGTTAGATAATTTTATCATGGAAAAGTAAATGTTTATTTATGTGTGTTAATTTTTGAATTCATGCATTATATTTACTTTTCGAATAATTGATAGTTTTTCAAATAGTAATATTATTGTATTTTATTTATTTTCAGTCATAAAATGTTGCCACCAAATTATTTTCCTATTATGTGCCCGGTGATGCATCATATAATTGATGATCATATAAGTATAGTGAAACTAACTGAAGAAGATGAAGGAGGATGAATAAATTCAACTTTGTTTGTTTTTCTTGCTAAAAAGATTAAACATATCTATTATGAAAAAAAGCCTCCTCCTATACCATCATAGGATGCAAGGAAAGAGGAACATGAAAAATATGTTGATTGGATGCGATCAAATCACATGGCGAGATTTTACATTCTTAGTACCATGGAAGAAAAGCTAAGGAAAAAGTTCGAACACATTGAATATGCTCGTGATATGCGGGATGTTGTCTATGAAGATATACATACAAGACCACAATCGGGAAAAGGTAAATATGATTTACCTTTACCTTAGACTTAATAGTGGAATATAACATATAACATTCTGAATCTTTGATTTGGAGACCACTAAACATATATTTATTCTTCTTTACAGACACTTGAGCAATCAAGAGGAACTTGTAGATGGAGACAAAAAGGGAAAGAGGAAGAGAAAGAAAGCGTCTAGTTCAAGAAAGTGTTGAAAAAAGTCTTTTTATTTTAAAATTCTTTAGTTATTATTAAAAGAAAACTTTATTATTGTTTGAACAATGTCTTAGTTTGTTTCTTTTAGTATTTTGAATTTTATTGCATGTATTAACTTTAGACTATTTTATTTATAATTTGATTATTCTTAATTTTTATTTAGACATACAATTGAATATTCAGACTTTAAAAACGCTTTCATGAAAATTGAACGAACGCTTAATAACTCCAAATTATTTAAAGTAGCAAAACTGCAAGGAAACAAAAGACAAAAAGTTACAAATGAGAATGACACATATCTTTGGCATCTTAAGAGTTGGTCATGTAGGTCTAGACAGGATAAACCGGTTAACAAAATATAGACCTTTGAGAGAACTAAGAGTTGGAACTCTTCCGGTTTGTGAATCTTGTTTAGAAGGAAAAATAACCAAGCATACTTTCTCAACGGAAGAAAATAGAGCAAAAGAACCTTTGGAGCTTGTACACATCGATGTCTGTGGTCCAATCAATGTACAATCAAGAGGTGGGTATGAGTAATTCATCACTTTTATTGACGATTACTCAAGATATGGTCATACTTACTTAATGCTTAAGAAATTTGAAACATTTGGTAAGTTTCAAGAATTCAATGCCAAGGCTGAGAAGAAATTAGGTAAAACTTTTAAGCCACTTCAGTCTAATCGAGGTGGAGAATATTTGGATTTAGAATTCAAATATTTCTTATTAGAGCATGGTATTCTATCTCAACTCATAGCACCAGGAATGCCACAACAAAATGGTGTTTCCGAAAGAAGAAACATGACTTTGTTAGACATGATCAGGTCTATGTTAAGCTACTCTTCACTTCCTCTCTCATTATGGGGATATGCACTTCAAACGGCAACTTACATTTTGAATGCAGTCCCATTTAAGACCATAAGAAAAACGCCACTGGTTTGCACCATTTTCACATTTGGGGTTGTCCTGCTCATGTTCTTAGACCTAAATTAGGGAAACTTGATTCAAGGTCTGAAGTGTGCATTTTTGTGGGCTACGCTCCAGAAACAAGAGGCGGTTACTTCTATAGTCCCAAGGACCAAAATGTATTTGTTGCAACAAATGCGATCTTCCTTGAACATGACTACATGATTTACTATATACCTCAGAGAAAATTATTTTTGGAGGAACTCACAGCTGATAAGACTCCATCACCTTCATCTTCATCATTAAATGATAAACAACAAACCAGGGAAACCACTATTCCAGGAAAAGAAACACCAGTGCAAAGTCGTAGTGGGAGGATTATGAGACAACATGTTCGCTATGAACATGAGGCACATGTCCTTGTTTCTAATGCATAAAAGGATGATCTGTTAACCTTCAAAGAGGTAGTGGATGATCCTGAAAAGGAGAAATGGCAAGAAGCCATGAACCAAGAAATGGAATCTATGTATTCCAATTCTATCTGGGAACTTGTAGATCCACCTGAAGATGTCAGGCCCATTGGGTGCAAATGGATATACAAGAAGAAAACAGGTGTAGATGGGAAAATGGAGACTTTCAAAGCAAGGTTAGTAGCCAAAGGCTACACTCAGAGAGAATGTGTTGATTATGAAGAAACATTTTCTCCTGTGGCCATGCTTAAATCCATTCGCATCCTCTTATCCATAACCGCCACCTATGACTATGAGATATGGAAAATGGACGTCAAGACAACTTTTCTGAATGGCTATCTTGATGAAAGTATCTATATGGTGCATCCAGAAGGGTTCATAAAGGAAGGGGAAGATCAAAATGAGTGTAAGTTGCTAGAATCCATTTATGGATTAAAGCAAGCATCTAGATCTTGGAATATCACCTTTGATGAAACAATTGAAACATATGGCTTTGAACAGAATTTTGATGAAGCATGTGTGTACAAATACATCAAAGGAAAAGTAATGGTTTTCCTAGTTCTTTGTGTGGATGACATTCTCCTCATTGGCAACAATTTAGAGACATTTTCAAATGTGAAGAAGTGGTTAGCCAAAAAGTTCCAAATGAAATATTTGGGTGAGGCGAGCTATGTTCTGGGAATCCAAATCTTATGTGATAGAAAGAAAACAAGCTCTTGGATCTTTCTTAAGCTAATTATATTGATAAGGTGCTTGAAAGATTCTCTATGGAGAATTCCAAGAAAGGTGAGTTACTGACCAAACATGGAATTACTCCCTCCAAGGAATAATGTCCTAAGGCACCTCAGGAGGAACAAGATATGGGAAATTATCCCTATACTTCAGCAGTTGGGAGTCTAATGTATGCCATGTTGTGTACTAGACCTGACATATGCTATGCAGTGGGGATTGTGAGTCGTTATCAATCAAATCCTGGTTTGGAACACTGGATTGCAGTAAAGCACATTCACAAGTATCTTAGGAGAACGGGAGATTATATGCTTGTATATTCAGGGGGGTGAGTTGAACCCTACTGGATACACTGATTCTGATTTCCAATCAGACAAAGACATTCGTAAGTCGACGTCTGAGTCAGTGTTCACTCTTGATGGAGGAGTTGTGGTCTGGAGAAGTATTAAACAATCTAGCATAGTAGATTCAACCATGGAAGTCGAATACATAATGACTTTTGAAGCAGCTAAGGAGGCGGTTTGGTTGTGAAAGTTCTACACTGATTTGGAAGTAGTTCTAGATATGGATAAGCCACTAATCCTATACTCTGATAATAATGAAGCAGTAGCTAACTCCAAGGAGCCAAGAAGCCAAAAGAGAGGAAAGCATAGAGAAAGGAAATACCATCTGGTTAGAGAGATTTTACACCGAGGTGATATGACTGTTATGAAGATAGCATCAGAAAAGAACCTGACTAACCCGTTTACCAAGACACTTCCTGCAAAGTCATTTATGGGTCATGTATGCAACATGGGATTAAAGGAGATGCCTCACTTCCTTTGAGGGAAAGTGAGATATTGATAGGATTAATGTCTTAAAAGCATGTTAAGACATTTTATTGAATTAAATAAAAAGAACAATTTTATTATATATTTGTGTTGACCCTTGTTTTGGTCAACAACACAGAGTCATGGAAAATGATAAGAATTATAGAGCTGAATGTAAGAATGTAAACGACACAAGGTGTAGAGTCCAAGAACTTTACTTAGCTAGTTAGATAGTAGTAGCAATAGTAATAGTTGTAGTATTTTTATGACTGTGGATTTTGGTTCAGACCGGGATTTAGTTTAAGAATATTAAGAATATTAATTATAACCTAAGGTTTAATTAATATAACTAATTATGAAGGTGATATTTATTATAATATAAGGTTTAGATAAACCCAATAAGGAAATGACACTTATCATGTGTATGTTTAATGAATAATTAAGTATTTTGAGGAATAAATTTAATAAGAGTAATATTTGAATATCCTAGGGTCTTCCAGCAGCTTTGAAATCGTTAGAGGACTTAGTCAAGGCTGTTTACTCAATTCAAATTAGGCTGAAAAAGTGCAATTACGTGTATAATATTTTAGCGTATGCCGATATATTGCAGCACTAGGGGGTGATATATCGCCATACAGGGATACGAATAAACACGTAACTTCGTACGGCCACCTCGACAAGCCTCGGGCATATTAGCCCAGGCGATATATCGCCTACTAGGGGCGATATATCAGCTGTAGTGCTAGATTTTTGAACATTTTTGAAACCGAGCTTAATTTATTCTTTAACCTCTTGATAAGTCCAGAATCTTTTTGATCGAGTCTTCAGCCTCTGCTAAACGATTATTCAAAGATTTTTCAATTAAAAAGACATTTTTTTGTTCAAGCTAAATAAAGATCTTTTCATGCTTGAACTCTATAAATAGGACCTAGTACCCAGCCAATTATTCATTCATTAAGCTAAGTTCAGAGTTTACAAGCCGCTAGGTTATTTTAGAGTGATAAACACTTCGGTTGGGGTTAAAAGCTTAATAAACACTCGGGAAGTAAGGTTCATAGTATATTTTGGTTTGAGGTGTAGTTAGGTTATAGAAGCATTCGAGGTATTCCTTATTCTAGTTCCTTTCTGTGTTATTCTTATAGTTTTTCTACTAAACATCCTAACTCGTATTCTTTATTCTTGGTTAGGAATCTAAGATCTTGAACGTAAGTTGTTGGTAAGTATCCTTTCGATGGTGTAGTTCACTATTTTCATCCCTTTTTCTTTAGTATACTCACCTTTCTATTATGTTTATTTTAGGAGTGTTCGAAAGTCCCGATACTGTTCTCATATGCTGGTATATTGGTAAGGAAAATAGGATAGGATTTTATATGTTATATGTTATCTTATGATTGATGTGTTATGAAATGTTATATTATGTATGTGGTAGACTTGGGCATATGACTTGTATAGCTAACAAGCCCCAATACATTTATGGGCATATGACTTGCTTAGCTAGCAAGCCCCACAAATCTAATGGGCATATGACTTGATTAGTTAACAAGCCTCAAGTAGTATAATGGCCATTGTAGTAGTATATGACATATGTTTATGATATAGTATATGTTATGATATAATTTTATGTATATGATTTATGTTGTTAGTTTTTCCTTGCTGGGCATTAGGCTCATTCCTTTATGTTTATATGTGCAGGAAAATAGCTATGGATACGGAAAGGTTCTTGGTAGCTTGGGGTTGTGTATTGAGGCAGGATGGAATCGATGGACTTAGCATTTGATTAGAGGATGAAGTCTTTAAGTCTTTAATTTATGATTTCTATGTATTATTTTCCGCACTTGATTTTGTAACTCGTTTATTTAAGTTATGTTTTGCTTTATTTTCAAAACAATGGGATCCCTTATCCTAATAAAATTTTTATGTATTCAAACCTTTTCTTTACATAATAAAGTTATGATGTTTCGAATGTACGTTTTCTTATGATTAATATAGTAGTTATTAATGGTCCAAGGTCTAGAATAGTTGGGTCATTACAGTTGGAAATTATAGTGGTTCAGCCCTAGAGATTGGTAATAACCTACGTCCACTTAGTGATTTTATTGATGTAAAACTCCAAAAATCTACAATCAGCAAACAAGGGTTCACTAAGTTTCACAAGTCTCGAGGATAGCTACAAGTTCTGTGTATAAACTCACCATTTCTCTCTGAATAAAAAATATTGGGTGTGAAATAAATGAATCTCATGAGTCCTATTTATAAGCTCAAGGATGTACATATGAGCCTATGGGTCGTCCTTTACTTGTGTTACAAGCATAACCAAATAGTAATAGAACTAATGATATTTACATATAAAAATAATAAAATATCTTTGGAATATCTAACTCATAACCGCTTCTGAGAATTTGGCTTGGTTCAACGAGCAGCTCTGGTCGTATGCATTTGCACCTCTTCTTTTCTTACTGCTCAACATATTCATTAAGCCTATTGAGCAACTTTAATTTCATCTTGATACTTTGGTTGTTGGTCGACCAGACCTTCATTAATAACCATTCACGTGTTGTTTAGGTGCCTCTTAAACATGCTACGTCATCATGCAGATATTTTGGGAGACATTTGCCCCACAAGTTTATTTTAATGCGATCAGAATTTAATAAACTTATTCGACCAGCATTCCCGCCGACCTATCACATCCAACTGTACTTACTGCCCTCGAAAAGGTAAGTAATCATGACCCTTTCGGTTTCCCAGAAACAATTCAACGATTATTGTTATTTCTAGGTCTATGGTATTGACTAGAACCCACTCCAGAGATGGAGATAAGGGTTGCGGCTCTGGCCAGCATGACGCATATAGAAAAAAGCGTCAAGGAGATGGTCACAAAAATCAATTTAAGGTTGGTCGGCCTTCTAGAGCCTCATCAAAAGGTGAGGGAAGTAACTGCGGGGAGTGCCATCAGAGATGGTACTGATGAACAAGAAAATCCTGAATAGCAACAAGATGTGTCACAAATCCAAAGGCGTCATCCAACGAGAGTGACCATTCAAGAGCCTAACCTCAATGTCCAACCAGCCAATATCCCTCCCCAACATGGGAGGGGAAAATAAAAATTACCTAAATATGCTAGTCCTGCATTTGAATCCTTCGATGAGAACGATATAGATTTTTCACTTTTACATACATTGCCTATCCCTTATCATCTATTTGATAGGGAAGACAACTTTAAAATTTTGACCAATAGTTTTAGCTTGGACTTCTTCGAGGCAGGCAGTGATTGTAGTTGTAGTTCCTTAGATAATGTAGCAACTAGTAATTGTAGTTCGGGTATAGTACATATAATTTCTTTTGATTGGCTTCCTTATCATGCAAAACTATTTTTGACATATTTTCTCATTCTTATTTTTCTTGTAGTCATGCAAGGCTACACTGCGTTTGACATTTATGCATCCGGGGGCAAATCTGCTAGCTCGAGGAAGTCAAGCAGAAAAGATGCCAGAGAGGCTAGTGGGAGACCTCTGAGAAAAAAAGGCTTGATCAGAAGACCCACCAACTCATACTCCTTACAGAACAACTACTCATCCTCCTCCTCCTTGCACTAAGCCTTCCACTTACTAGGCGGAAGGATCCTTGGTGACAGAATTGGTGAACAACGACTCTTGCTCGAAAGTCGATTTGCTGCCCAAGGCAGTTTTATTAACTTTTAATATTTATAATTACATCCGTGCAATAATTGCTCATGGTGTAAAGATATTTCATTTTAATATTACATTTGCTATTATAACATTTTCTTGTATGGCCGAACCTAGCATAACACTTTATTATTTTAAAAAAAATCGCTAAATTTTTTGAAAACTACTCTAAGTGTCGTATTATGCTTTCCCTTATTTTCTCATGTGTTTACATATCTATACAATA
Organism: Humulus lupulus; assembly: GCF_963169125.1. NCBI lineage: Eukaryota > Viridiplantae > Streptophyta > Magnoliopsida > Rosales > Cannabaceae > Humulus > Humulus lupulus. The sequence continues at coordinate 92,010,366 of NC_084795.1, forward strand.
TGCTTTGCTCCCTTAGTATCTTATATGCCCCCCAAGTGATCGAGGAGTCTAAGGTTCTCGGTCACTTTCCATTGACCAATACCTGCTCGAACATTACTGCTCACGTACTTATAAACAATCAATGATAATAAAGCAAAAAAAACACACGTAATGAGAAAATACTTGTAATAAATACAATAATTGGAAAGAATAACTGGCTGCACACAATTCTTTTTATTTCTCGTAAAAAATTGACAAAACTTTGTGTCTATACGAGTGATCAAAAATTGATCTTACACTTATAAGTGACCAGTCATCTAACTTGCAAGCCCTTGTTCAAAAACTTGTAAAAAGTAAATTAATACAAGCCACTTCTTTAAAAAGAAGTGTTCACTAATAATACTTGCCAGCTGTTATCCATTCCAATAGCAAGGAACGAGATCTTCATTTAAGCGAGCAAGTTTGTATGTGCCTAGTTGAAGAATTTCTTCAATTTGATATGGACCCTCCCTATTTGGTCCAAGTACTCCAGCAGCCTAATCGCGAGTGTTGAGAAAACCCTTCTAATTACCAAGTATCCTACGTCAAACTTTCTTTTGTGGATTTTAGAGTTAAAATATCGATTAACCTTTTGCTGGTAAGCTGCAACTCGTAGTTGGGCTTGTTCACTCCTTTCGTTAACCAAGTCCAAAGACTCCATTAATAACTGGTTATTCATATTTAGGTCATATGTTATTCTTTTATGCGAGGGTGGTTCTAACTCAAGTGGTAACATGGCCTCATACCCGTATGCCAAAGAAAACAACGTATGGCCTGTTGTTGTTCGGTGTGTTATTCTATACGACCAGAGTACTTCAGGCAATTGTTCTGGCCATGCTCCCTTTGCTTCTTCGAGATTTTTCTTTAGTGTCCCCTTCAAAGTTTTGTTTATAGCTTCTACCTGTCCATCGGCTTGTGGATGGGAAACTGATGAGAAACTCTTCATTACGCCATGCCGCTCGCAGAAATTGGTAAACATGTCGCTGTCAAATTGTGTGCCATTATCTGATACAATATTTTTCCATGTCGGCATACAATGTTTTTGACAACAAAATCCTGCACTTTCTTGGTTTTGATTGTCGCGAGCGGTTCTGCTTCTGACCACTTTGTAAAGTAGTCGAGAGCAACTACTGCATACTTGATATTCCCTTTTCCTGTGGGCAAAGATATGATCATATCTATTCCCCCAAATGCGAATGGTCGTGGGCTTTGCATCTGTTTAAGCTCATTTGGGGCTGCTCGAGGCATCTTGGAGAATATTTGGAATTTATCACACTTCTTAACAAATTCCATAAAATCCTCGATCATTGTAGGATAGAAATATCCTTGTCGAAGAAACTATTTTTACAAACTTTGTCCCCTAGCATGATCTCCACCGAACCCTTCTTGTACTTCTCGCATCAATTCCTTAGCTTTTTCCCTGGAAATACACCTCAATAAAGGCATTGAATATCTTCAATGATATAGAATTCCATCGAGCAAGATAAAGTGAGATGATTTCCTTTTTAGTGTCCTTGCCTCATTCCTACTTGCAGGTAACCATCCTTGTTCGAGATATTGAATAATGGGAGTCATCCACGTGTCAGACACTTGTATTACTAGAGAGGATTCTTCTACTTGAATGCTAGAAACTGTTAAACGTTCTACTGGTACTATACTCAAAGTGTCAGTGTTATTGGAGCTTGCTAATTTGGCTAAGACATCGGCGTTGGAGTTCTGGTCTCGAGGTACTTGCTGTAGAGTATACTTCTCGAATTGTGCCAGCAAGTCTTTTGTCTTGTTTAGATACGCAATCATATTAAGACCCCTAGCCTGATATTCTCCAATGATTTGATTAACAACTAGCTGATAATCGTTGTGTATCTCTAATGAATTTATGTTCATATCTTTGGCTAGTCTCAAACCTGCGAGCACTGCTTATGTAACACCCAGCTAATTAGGGTCTGTTACCATGTGTGTCTAAAATTGGTGATGGACTCACTAAACGAGTCATTTGGACTAAAATATGTGATTAAGCCACTAAGGGTTCAGGTATTAAAAATTTTGTTCAAGACATAAACATTTCCATTAAACAAAAATTTTAGTCTTTACATGGGATCCCAAAATATAGGTTTAAAAGTTGGTTACAATCCAGAGATTACAAAATAAGATGACCTAAGCGAAAAAACAAGGTCCAACCCTAGCTCCCCTGTGATATCTCGGCTGTGGTGGTCGAGTGGATTGCATATGTACACATCACATCTATCACCCTCCAACTCATGGCTGGCCAAGCTTCTCCTAACCCTTACCTGCACCACAAAGCACCCGTGAGCCAACAGACCATGCAAGAAAACATACTCAGAAAATTCAATGAATATAACAACATGCTTATCAGTAATAACTGGAACCAAGCATACACATTGAACAGATAAGTGACCATAGGGTCACACAAGTGCATGTCGCACTCCCATTTATTCATATGGAATCCAAGCCAGTCAAGTGCATAAGGCACTTCTGGGGTGGCCTAGCAATAACGATCTGCGCTCAACGCGCGTGACGCCGATCACGACTTATAAGCCGAGCCTTACACATCCTCGACTTATCAGTCGAGCCTTTAATCCCTCGACTTATAAGCCAAGCCCCTTTTTAACCAAGTATACCCTTGACTAGCGGGCCAGCTTTAATCAGACGCGGCAAACAGGTTCTCGGCTAATAAACCGAGCTTCTTAGCCAGAACAAACATCCATATAATACATTCATCATACACGTAGATACAATGCATTACAGTATAATAAAGCTAATATGCACATGCACAATTATAATCATGCTCATTAGCTGGGCCCGAGCCCTAATCACATTTTCATTTAACAAATGGGCCAAGCCCCAATCATATTACATTAATAGTTGGGCTAAGCCCCAATCATACATTTCACGTATCGGGTGCAGTTTTCTTTCCTTTGGTCCAAGCACTGGATATAAGCGACCCCCAAGTACGATCCTATCCTAAGCCTTAGCGATAACCTAGTCACAACCCACAGATAATATCTTATCAACATTTGATTCCATAAACGAACCCTAGGACAAATCTTGTGCTCTCGGGACCTCTAATTCCACCAAACGGGGTGGTGGAATTGTCCCCCGAGCCCCAGGGAAAAATCTTCAAAAATTGAATTTTGGGGATCCTAAAACTTGGTCTAGCGCTGTAGCGCAGCCCCCTAAGCACCACAGTGCCAAGAACACCCTCGACCTAACCTCAGCCTAGCGCCGCGGCACATAGCTAGGGCTCCCTACCCTAGAACACCCCTACGCTGTGGCACTCCTCCGGGAACCTAGAAAAACTGGGTTTTCCTTGCGTTTTCTCCCAACCCAAACCTTCCAAAACAACCCCAAGGTTTCCCCAAAGTTCCATCTGAGTCCCAAAAGCATTATTACACAACATATGCATCCCAAAATCTCAATAACCAACTCAAATCCAAACCCAAACTCAAAACCCATCAAAGTTTAAGATTTTAACAAAACTTAAACCACCAGAAATCAAACTCACAAACAGAACAAACCCTTACCTCCAATAGCTGAATTATGGCCCCAAGTTGCTCCTAGCATGATCCTAGACACCAAACCTTCAATTCCCAAGCTTTGTTTCCTCAAATACTTCAAAATTCTAAAGTCACCAAGGAGGGAGTGAGAGAGAGAGATTCTTCTATTTTTTTTTAGTGCTTCTCTACTGTTCCACAGCTTTCCAAACTACCTGAGTCAAGCCAAGGTATATCCAAAAGACCTAAATACCCTTAACTCAATTTTTCCTCTCCAATGCTCACAAGGGCACTTTTGTCAATTACCACCATTCTCTCTAGTCCCTAATAAAATCCACAAATCTAAATAAATCCCAACTATCTTCAAGTGATAATCATTTAATCTCCCATTACCCGATAAACCCCGATAATGTGCTAAATTACAAAAATACTCCTAGGTTCACCCCGAGCCAGGTATTTGACCCCGTTGTGACTTTTTCCCTGACTTGCTCACTAGGATCGTGTCATGCCGAATAACCCAAATATTTCCACATAATAATGTGGTCACAATCATATATTGCACATATTTATAATTATACTCTTAGTGGGTCAAAATTATGAAAATGCCCTTTTAATAAGAAACGGGCCTACATGCATATTTAATATACCTAAACATGCAAGCATAATCATATCATAACAAAATTCACATAATTCACACAATAAAATGATAATGACACATAAGCACTCAATTAATTCAATTATTTCCTCCCAGTCCAGGCACTAAGCCATATTAGGAAATTGGGGCATTACAACTTCGTACTCGACTTCATTATTGGAGGCAGTAAAGTTGAATCTTATTGCGCAGTGAAACTGATGACCTTCGGGGGTAACTAAAATAAACCTTGCCCCCGAGTTATGCTCATTAGATGACCCATCTATGAACAATCTACATGTGGGAGTTTGGTCTTGAGCTTCAGGTTCTATACTTGGCTCACTGGCTGGGAGTTTGGTCTTGAGCTTCAGCTACAAAGTCTGCTATGGCTTGACCATTTATGGCTGTCCGTGGTGCATAAGAAATTGCGAACAGCCCTAGCTCAACTGCCCATTTTAGTTGTCAACCAGCCACGTCTGGTTTTTGCAAGACTTGCCGTAGTGGCTGATCAGTAAAAACTACTATTGGATGAGCCTGAAAGTAGGGTTGCAGTTTTCTTGATGCTAGTATTAGGCAGTAGCCAATTTCTCTATAGCCAGATAGCGTAATTCAGCTCCAACTAGCCTTTTACTTATGTAGTATACTGCTTTTTGAATGTTGTCTTCCTCCTGATTAAAACAACATTGGTAGCATACTTTGTTATGGCTAAGCAGATGTACAATGTTTTTTTTTTCGACCAGCTTGGATAGAATAGGCAGTTGCAACATACATGCCTTAAGTGTCTGAAAAGCTTGTTTACACTCTTCTGTCCACTCGAACTTTTTGTTTCCTTTTAGTAGATTAAAAAATAGGATGCACTTGTCCATAGACTTAGATATGAATATACTCAGAGTCGTGATTCTCCCTGTCAGGCTTTGTATATCTTTAACTTTGGTTGGTGACTGCATCTCAATCAATGCTTGAATCTTTTCGGGATTGGCTTCAATTCCTTGCAAGTTTACTATGAATCCCAAAAAATTTCCTAATCCAACTCCAAGAGAACACTTAAGAGGATTAAGCTTCATCTGATATTTGTTCAAGATGTTGAAGCATTCATGCAGATCCTCGATGTGTTCACCATATTTTTTCAACTTAACCAACATATCATCGACGTAAACCTCCATGTTATTGTCGATCTCCTCTCTGAACATGTTGTTCACTAGTCGTTGGTAAGTCGCACCCGCATTTTTCAAACTGAAGGGCATTACTTTGTAGCAATAATGCAACGTCCCAACTCCTGGGACCGTTATGGTGTGCCTTGTAAACAGTGATAAACTCGCTAATCGAGTCATTTGGCCAAATCGTGTAACTAAGTATGATTAACGGTTTAGGGTTTAAACAATTTGGTTAAGATGTAACGTTTCACTAGAACGTTTAATATATACATTGGGATCCCAAAAATATAAATTTCAGAGTTTATTACAGAAAATATTTACAACAGGCCGTTCTAAGCGGCAAAACAGGGTTCAACCCTTGTTCCACTTTAAACCTCGGCCGTGGCGGTCGAGCAGCTGCATATGTACACATCATCACCTAAGCTCTTCAACTCAAGGATGGTCTAGCTTCCTCTTGCCTTTACCTGGACCACATAGCACCCGTGAGCCGAAGCCCAGCAAGAAAACATAACACTATACATAAACATTATCAAATGATCATCATTATAATCACACTGAGCATAAAACTTTCAAACCAATGAGTGAACATCACATGATTCAAGAGGGAGAGTGGCTGCTAGGTAAGCCACTAGCCTCCAAGCACTTATTTCATTCATCGACCCTCAAGGTCGGTCTGGCATTAATGCTCTTTGAGTCATTCAATGCTGATGGTCGATTAGATCTAATCTCTGTTGGCTTGCATGATCCACGCTATGGCCATTCTGACTAATGAGTCAGCGCTATGTGACCAGTGTCCAGTATCACTGTCGAACCTGACTAATAAGTCACGGCTTCACAGTTGATACTAACACCTTTGCCAATTTTGACTGACGAGTCAGTGCAACGTGACCAGTGCCCAGTACCACTGCCGAACCTGACTAATGAGTCACAGCTTCACAATTGATACTAGTACCTTTGCCAAGTCTGACTAATTAGTCAGTACCATGCACAAGTAAGCAATGCTATCAATATGTATCATATGCCAGTTATCCAGGAATAGGGCATTCAGCATGCTTACTAACAGTTGCTAGCATAATCATGATCATGCACAAACCCAGAGACTCAAGCTCTGACCAATCTCATACTCATCATTCATGGCATGCCCTAATCATATATTTCTCGTGCATCACATGCATCATACTTAATCATCCAGCATGCCTCAATAATAATCATATGAAAATGGGCAAGATTGCCAGGCATTCATTATGCTATCAATGTTTACATTTAAACATCCAACATGCATCAATCATAGCCATGCATGTCACATATGGGGTGCAGTTTTCTTACCTTGGATTAGAGCGAGAATTAATAAAAGAAACGACCTTTGAGAACGATCAGTCCTTTGGTCCTTTAACGGTCACCTAGTCATAACCCAAATATATGATACTATCAATAAAAATGATCAACATAAGTTCCCAAACCAACATCTAGCCTCCGGAACATCAATCCCCATTTAACCGGGTACTAGGTTCAACCCCGAGGCCTATGGCTTGAATCCCTAAGCTAAAAACATGTTTTTTGTCAAAATGGCCTTAAGGGCCGCGGCCCGCCCTAGCTGCGCCACAGCGCGCCCCCCAGACAGATGCAACCCCCTCTGCCAGACGCCTTGAGCCGCGGTGCACCACAGCCATGCCGCGGCTCAATACCCAATTTTGCCCAGAAAACCCAACATGCACACCAGAATGTCCCCTGCGTTTTCCCTTAGAACCAGCCCCTCAAATTAGCCCAAAACCTCTTCCAAACACTCATTCAAACCCCTAGACATCACCCATAACCTCCCCTCATCAAAACCCAATCTAACGATCAATCAGAACCCCTTTAAATCCAAACTTCCAACAAGAAATCAAAACTGAAAAACTAAAAAAAGAAAACAGAGTACCACCTGAATTCAATGACTAAAACTCACCTCAAACACAGTTTTGAATCCCCTTTAATGGATGAAACAAGTCCCCTAGCTGCCACCTTTGATTTCCTAGCTCAAAACCTCAAGATGGCCTCAAGAACACCAAAGAAGAAATGGTGAGGGATGATGTACGGGTTGAAGATGAAAACCCCTGTTTTGGCTCTGTTCTTTCTACAGCCCTCCTAAGTCATATATATCCAAACTCCAAATGACCAAATTACCCTTAAGTCACTTAAAGCCTCTAAAACCATTTTCAAGGGTAGAATTGGAACTTTTCACTTATCCCGTTAATCATAATTAACGCTTCCCAATTCCCGCTATTCTCAATATTCCCAAATACCAATAAATCATATCCCATTACCCTTTAATTCCCGGTAATGCTCTAATCATTAAATTCACCCCGAGACTCACCCCGAGCCCCGAACTTAAACCCGTTATGACTAGACCGAACACTTACATCCCATGATTGTCTCATGTCAAAAAGCTCGAACCAATCCACCTTATAATGTGGCTATATTAATTAATCACAATCACGCACCCAAAATATACAATTACGCCCAAAATGGCCAAATTACCAAAATACCCTTATAATAATAAATTCTCCCATATGCATGCATCCACCATCATATAATAATATAATTCACGTAAACATGCAAATAATCGTTAAAAACTATAATAAATCAATTATGGCCCTCCCGGCCTCCTAATCAAGGTCCTAAACCTCATTAGGAAATTTGGGGCATTACAAATAAAGCCTCGTATCTATTTAAAAGCTAGTGTGTTCTTCATTAGGTGGATGCATACTAATTTGATTATAGCTAGAGTATGCATCCATGAATGATAAAACTTCATGTCTTGATGTAGCATCGACTAGCTAGTCGATCATTGGAAGTGGGAAACAATATTTTGGGCACGCTTTATTGAGGTCTATGAAATCCACGCACATTCTCCACTTACCATTCGGTTTAGGAACTAGTAGAGGATTAGAGACACAAGATGGATAAACGCTACCCTGATGAATCCATTTTCCTTTAACTTCTCGACTTCTTCCTTTAAGTCTTTATACCTGTCTTTGTTGAGCAACCTTCTTTTTTGTTGTACTGGTGGGTGGTTTTTGTCTATGTTCAGGACATGGATAATATCTGCTGGGTCTATTCCAACCATGTCTTTATGCGACCGGGCAAAGACCTCCTGGTTCTTCTTAAAACCTCCACCAACTTTTCTTTGATTGTTGTCTCTAAGTTTTTACCGTCTTTCACAACTCTGGTCAGATCTTTTTCTTCTAGTTGGACCTCCTCGAGGTCTTCCACAAGTCCAATGCTTTCCTCAAAATCCCCAAAGCGAGGATCTACGTCGCTATCCTCACTTTTGGCAACCTCCTATTTAATGACTTGTTCACCTGATTGGGCTTGTGACTCATTTACTGCTAGCAAACTTTTTTCTGCTCCGCTCCCTGATCTGCCCCTTCTTGCCTTAGTGATCAAGGAGTTGTAACATTCTCTGGCTTTTTGTTGATTTCCCAACACGCACCCAACTCCTGCATCGGTTGGGAACTTCATGGCCAGATGCCAGACTAAATTTACTGCTCACAGATCTACCAAGATGGGTCTTCTAATCATGGCGTTATACGCGGATGGACAATCAACTACTAAGTAGTGAGTACTGTCCTATTTGCGGGTGTCGTTCCTTCCATGACCGAAATTCTGATCGACCTTGTTGGTGATAATCCCTCATCGGAGAAATTGTAGATGGTTTGGTTGCATGGTTATTAGTCTTTCACTGAAAGTTTCATTCTTTCCAGTGAATACTTGTATAGAATGTTTACCGAGATTCTAGTATCTATCAACACTCATTTTACCATCATATTGGAAATTTAAACTTCCGTGACTCAGGGATCTAAGTGGGGGAATTGGACATGCTGTGAGTCTAGCTCAGAGGAAGTTATTACCTCTTCCTCTATTCGAGCTTTTTTGGGAGTTCGCTCCTCGACGTTTAGCATCTCTATGTCTTGTTCGTGACTGTAGAGTCCAAGAACTTTACTTAGCTAATTATTTAGGAGTATTATAGTATGTATAGTATTATCTTTGTTACTGTGGATTTTTGGTGCAGACCGGGAATTATTTGGACACTCATAGTAGTACTTATAGACTTTCTAAGTTTAACCTATAGTTTAAGAATATTAATTTTAACCTAAGGTTTGATTATATAGCTGATATTAAGGATAATATTTGTTATACTATAAGGTTTAGATATCAACCAATAGGATTTTAAGCACATGTTATGAATGGGTGATTAAAGATTAATTATTTTAAGGATTTAATTTAATAAGGAGTAAAGTTTGAATGCATTAGGGTCAGTCAGCAGCTTTGAATACATTGAGGGCTTAGTCAAGGCTGTTTACTCCATTCAAACTTAGCTAAACATGTGTAATTTTGTGTTTAATTAATCAGCGTGTGCCGATATATCGCAGCTATAGGGGGCGATATATCGCAGCACGTAGATACGGAAAACACGAGACGATGCACGGTCGCCTCGGGTATACTGGCCCAGGCGATATATCGCCTACAGGGGGCGATATATCGCCTCCTTCAGTGTATTTTCAAATGTTTTTGAATTCTTTTCCTTTCAGCCATTCAAACTCTTGATAAGTCCAGCATCTTTCTGAACGAGTCTTCAGCCTCTGCTGAACGATTATTCAAATTATTTTCACCTAAAAAGCTATTATTTTTATTCAAGTAAAATCAAGATCCTTTCATTCCTAAACTCTATAAATAGGACCTAGTACCCATCCATTATTCACCTTTTTACTCTAAGTTCAGAAGCTTCAAGTGCTAGGAGAATGTGAGAGTCAAACACCTGGGTTGGGGAAATCATAAGCTTATCAAACACTTTGGGAAGTAAGGTTCTATAGTATTTCGGTTGTGGTGTAGATTGGTCTTACAAATCTTTGAGGTAAACCAAAACTCTAGTTCATTTGTTTTATGTTATGTTTCCTTCTCTTAGTCTTCTACTCAGTTTCCTAACCTCATTCTTATTTTGGTTAGGAAATCTAAATTCTTGAGCACATAAGTTTTGGTAAGTGTGACTTTCAATGGTTTAGTATTTCCATCCCTTTCATTTCATCTCTTTTCTTCAAATCTACTCACCCTTTATATATGGTTTTAGGAGTGTTCCAAAAGTCCCAACTCAGTCCACATATCCCTGTAACTTTGGTAAGGAAAATAGGCTAGAATCAATATGTTATATGTTTATGTTATCTTATATTTTATGTTATTAAATGTGTTATGATATGTATGTATATATGTTTGTAGGCTTGGGCATATGACCCATATGACTAATAAGACCCCAAATGGGTTATGGGCATATGACCTACTTAGCTAGTAGGACCCCACTAACCCCATGGGCATATGACTTGTTTAGTCTATGGGACCCCAAGTAATAATGGCCATTATAATAAGTGTATGTATTAAGTGTTATGATATGTCTTTACGTTTATTACGAAATTTATGTTTATGACTATGTGTTAGATTTTCCTTGCTGGGCATTAGGCTCATTCCTTTTTGTTTTATGTACAGGAAAATAGCTTTAAGAGGCGATAAGATTCGTGGACGCTTAGAGGATGTGTATCGATGGTGAATGGAGTCAAGGAGCCGAGCGTTATTCGATTCGAGGATGTAGTTTCTGTTTTATGTCTTTTTAACATGTATTTTCCGCACTATTTATGTAATGTCATTTTATGTTAAATCATGTTTTGTTTTTAAAAACAATGGGATCCCATATCCTTCTTCGTATTTATTTTGTAAGTAACTCTTATTTTTACAAGTTACTTAATAAAATTATGGTATTTTCGCAAATGTAAGTTCTATTAAGGATTCTATGTATAGTTTCGTTAATGGTCCAAAAGTCTAGATTAGTGGGTCATTACAGTTGGTATCAGAGCAACGGTTCCTTCGCATGAAGTTCTCCTCGATACACACGCTCAAAGCTCCGAATCTGACCGCCAAGTAAGTGTTTAAGTTACTAGATATGTTGCTTATGTGTATAGCTAACACCTTTAGTGTTTATGTTTTCAGTTAAGAATGAACGGAGCTTTAACCTACCAAGATATCCGAGCCATTAAGGCTTTAAAAAGAATAAGGGAGCCAAGAAACACTGTAGGAGCACTAGAAAGGATCACTCGAAGGTTGCTTTTGTTTCACCAAGAGATAGGTGGCCTTCAAGAGGCTAAGCAAATAATGTTAAGATCAACGGAACAATATGTACTAGTGATTAGGCTATTTAAAGATTTCCATCCTGTAATAGCAGCTTTAGAAGAAATATGGGAAGAAATGAATGATGAGGATGAACTACCATTAGCGATGAGATATTATTTCCTCTTAGTTAGGTTCACCGCAAAATTTGAGTTTCAGTTCACAAATGAGCAAAAACATAGGATTCTCACCAACCTTCCTAGAGGACGTTTCGATGCACATGACAATGATGATTATGAACAAATAGATGATGATATGCTAGATGACGGATCAGATGTAGAAGATCCCGATTTTTAGATTAGTAGTTTTATTATTTGTTTTATTTACTTTTTATGTTATGATTGTAAATAAGTGAAATTTTTTTTTCCAAATGAATAACATGCTGTTTTATTTTCATGTATGAGTTTGATTTTATTTTCGCAATCATAATAAATACTAAATAAAATGATTAATGACTAAGTTCGGTGAGGGTGGATACAAGTCAATGAACCAAGTTTCCTTATTGAGAGTTAGGGGGCCATAGTAGTGGGAACGATTTTACTGATCCCAGCCCTCCCTCAATATGGTTAACTTTGGAACAAAGATAAGTTTCGAGCCTGAGAATTAAGTCATATAGGATGATTAGAAACACACTTAGAAAATAAAGATGACTTATTTTTCTAAGTATAGAAACCCACTCTAATAATAAATGAAGACCTATATAATTTTTCATAAGAAGTCATAATAAATAGGTCCGAGATATGTTTGTTTTTAGAATAAGTTTTTGCCTTAGAGCCTATTAGGTAAAGTTCTAACATGTTTCTTTTAACTGTTAGAACTCTGCTACGATGTCGCTCCGAAGATCTGCACGCACCAACGGAAACGCCTCCAACGATGTTCCAGCGACCAATGCGGTCCCTACAGTTCGCCGAAGGGGAGTGCGTGCTACTGCTCGCCGCAACGCGCCGGCACCACCAGCTGAAAACACTGCGGAGATCGCCAGACTGCGACAGCAAGTCGAGGAACTTCTGCAGCTACAACGCCAACAGGCTCAATCTCAGCCTCAGCCTCCGCCACAGCCGCATCCACAGCAAATGGCCCCAGTACCCCAACAAGTTGGTCCGTATGGGGGATGGCCTATGACAAACTACGCTCCATATCCAGTACAGCACATGGAACCAGTGTATGAGAGGTTCCGCAAGCAGTACGCTCCAAACTTCGAAGGGACTACATACCCCTTTGAGACAGAAGAGTGGCTAAGGAATGTGGAGCCGATTCTGGCCCACATGAACCTCAGTAATGCAGACCGCATATCCTGCGTCTCATCTTTGCTCAAGAAAGATGCCAGGATATGGTGGGACTTGGTCCAGCAATCCCATGATGCTGCCACCATGACGTGGACCCGATTTGTGGAGTTGTTCCACAAAAAGTACTAAAATTCGGCTGTACTTGCTACGAGGGTTGAGGAGTTCACCAATCTGAAGCAGGGTACTTTAACAGTGGCGGAATATGCTCGTCAGTTCGACCGCTTAGCAAAGTTCGCAGCAGAGATGGTTCCAACCGATTATCTGAGGGTGAACAAGTTTGTCAGAGGACTTCGCCCGAAGATCGAGATGGGGGTTAAACTAGCAAACCCGGGAAACACCACATATGCTGATGTACTTGAGACAACAATCGAAGTAGAGAGGTTGCAGGCCAACGTAAGCAAAGAAGAAGCTAGTAAGCCTGAACCTAGACATCAGAGCCAACCTCAGGCCAGTCGGAACAACAACAACCAGTCTAGCAATAGTGGCAACAATCAGTCCAGCAACAACGGTAACGGCCAGAAAAGACGGCATCCTGATAACAAGAAGTTCGACAGCGATAAAAGGGCACGTACGAATAATGGAGGAAATAGGACGGGCTACGTAGAGTACCCGCCATGTGCCAAATGTCAGAAGAAGCATCCTGGAGAATGCCGCGCCAACACCAAGGAGTGTTTCAACTGTGGTCAAGAAGGGCATCGAAAGAGAGACTGTCCTCAGCAAAAGCCAGAAGGGAAGAAGGACGAAAAGATGGTTCCTGCTAGGGTTTTTGCTTTAACCCAAGGAGAGGCCGAGGCTAGCAACAAGGTGGTCACAGGTCAGGTTTCTATCCTCAATAACTTATGTCATGTATTATTTGATTCGGGAGCCACTCACTCGTATATCTCGTTAGGAATGATAGAAAAACTAGACAAACCTAGTGAAAGATTTATAACTAGGTTTGTAACCGAGTTGCCTTCGGGCGAAGTAGTTCTATCATCACGAATAGTACGAGGCGTACTGATCAAGATTGAGGATATAGAACTAGAAGGAGACCTGATAGAGCTAGTGATCAAGGACTTTGACGTAATATTAGGCATGGATTGGCTAGAACGGCATGGTGCAACGATCGACTGCAGACGAAAGAAGGTGATGTTCGAGACTCCTGATGGCCAGAGACAATGCTTCATGGGACAAGCTTCAGGACTACGCACCCCGTTAGTATCATCTCTTAAAGCTCAGAGGATGATGGAGAAGGGATGCCGAGCGTTCTTAGCCAGCATCACGAATGTGGAGAAGGAGACATCACTTAAAGTTGGAGATGTTCGGGTTATACAAGAATTTCCAGAAGTTTTCCCCGATGACTTGCCAGGATTGCCGCCAAATTGAGAAATAGACTTCACGATAGAATTAGTACCAGGCACCGAGCCTATCTCTAAGGCACCATACCAGATGGCACCTACGGAACTCACGGAGTTAAAGACGCAGCTACAAGAACTCCTAGACTTGGGTTTTATTAGGCCAAGCCATTCACCATGGGGAGCTCCGGTACTATTCGTGAAGAAGAAGGACGGGAGTATGCAGATGTGCATAGACTATCGTGAGCTGAACAAAGTAACGATCAAGAACAAGTACCCGCTACCTCGGATAGACGATTTGTTTGATCAACTCCGAGGCGCGACGGTATTTCGAAGATCGATTTACGGTCCAGATATCATCAGCTCAAGGTAAAGGGAGAAGATATCCCTAAGACAGCCTTTAGGACTCGTTATGGACATTACGAATTCTTGGTTATGTCTTTTGGTCTTACTAACGCGCCAGCCGCGTTTATGGACTTAATGAATAGGGTCTTTAAAGACTACCTGGATAAATTCGTCGTTGTGTTCATCGACGACATTTTAATTTACTCCAAGGATGAAGTAGAGCACGAGGAACACTTAAGGTTGATTTTGACGCGATTGAAGGAGCATCAACTCTACGCCAAGTTCAAGAAATGCGAGTTTTGGCTTTCGCAAGTGGCGTTCCTCGGGCACATCATATCGAAAGACGGAGTTGTAGTAGATCCATCAAAGGTAGAGGCCGTGAAGGATTGGCCTAGACCAAAGAACGCGTCAGAAGTAAGAAGCTTCTTAGGGCTAGCAGGTTATTATAGGAAGTTTGTAGAGGGCTTTTCTAAGGTAGCCACTCCACTCACCAACCTGACTCGGAAGCAACAAAAGTTTACCTGGAATGATAAGTGTGAGGAAAGCTTCCAATTGCTTAAGGATAAGCTTTGCTCAACACTAGTACTCAGTGTACCGACACCCAACGATAAGTTCGTTGTCAACTGCGATGCATCAAAGCTAGGATTGGGATGCGTACTGATGCAAAATGACAAGGTGATAGCCTATGCCTCACGACAGCTAAAGGAGTACGAGCAGCGCTATCCAACTCATGATATGGAGTTGGCAGCGGTGGTCTTTGCATTAAAAATCTGGTGCCACTATCTTTACGGAGAACGGTGCGAGATTTATACAGACCACAAAAGTTTAAAGTACTTCTTTACTCAAAAGGAGCTTAACATGAGGCAGCGCAGGTGGTTGGAATTAGTCAAGGATTACGACTGCGAAATCCTATACCACCCAGGAAAGGCGAACGTGGTTGCCGATGCGCTTAGTAGGAAAAGCTATGGGAATTTAGCAGCCTTATCTGGAATAGAAAAGCCGCTACAGCAGGAGCTTATCAGTGCCGGAATAGAAGTGGTTGTAGGCGAGCTGGCTAATTTGTCTATCCAATCGAATTTGTTAGAGGATATACGAATTGGTCAGGGACATGACGACACACTAGCAGCACACATGGATGCAGTCAGAGAAGGCAAGACTACAGATTTCTCAATATCTAGCCAAGGCTTATTGAGATACAAGGATCGGGTATGCGTGCCGAATGATCAAGATATCAAGAAGATGATTCTAGAAGAAGCGCACAGCACCCCATACTCAGTTCATCCAGGGTCTACCAAGATGACTCATGACATCAAGGCAATCTATTGGTGGCCAGGGATGAAGAAGGACATAGCGGAGTATGTATCTAAGGGTCTGGTATGCCAGCAAGTGAAAGCGGAGCATCAGCGCCCTGCAGGCTTATTACAACCACTTAGCGTGCCAGAATGGAAGTGGGACGACATAGCCATGGATTTCGTGACGGGTCTGCCAAAGACAAATAAGCATCATGATTCTGCTTGGATAGTAATAGATAGACTAACCAAGTCGGCTCATTTCCTTCCTGTTAAGACTACATACACGGCAGACCGATATGCTGACCTCTACATCCAAGAGATTGTACGGTTGCATGGAGTCCCCAAGACTATAGTGTCAGATAGAGGATCAGTATTTACGTCAAGATTTTGGAGAAGCTTACAGCAAGCCTTGGGTACTAAGTTAAGCCTTAGTACATCTTTCCATCCCCAGACAGATGGGCAGTCCGAGCGTACGATTCAGATCTTAGAGGATATGCTATGCGCGTGTATACTTGATTTCGGAGGATCGTGGAACAAGTACTTACCGCTGATCGAGTTCTCATACAACAACAGCTACCAGTCAACAATCGGGATGGCACCTTATGAGTTGATATATGGAAGAAGGTGCCGATCACCATTGCACTGGGACGAGGTAGGAGAAAGGCAACTTCTAAGGCGCGAAGATGTTAGACAAGCTCAAGAAGCAGTAGCGCTTATTAGACAGCGTATGCTTGCTGCTCAAAGCCGTCAGAAAAGCTATGCGGATGCCAAGCAACATGATGTGGAGTTCCAAGTCGGAGATCAAGTCTTCCTGAAGATATCTCCTATGAAAGGTGTCAAGCGGTTCGGGAAGAAAGGCAAGCTTAGTCCCCGATTCATAGGTCCTTTTGAGATATTGGACAAAGTGGGACCAGTTGCATATACACTAGCCCTACCGCCTGCACTAGCCGATAGTCACAACATCTTCCACATTTCGATGCTATGGAAATATGTGTCAGACCCCTCTCACGTCCTCAAGTACGATACAATAGCGCTCCAGAAAGACTTAAGTTACGAGGAACGACCGGTTAGTATCCTAGATAGGGGAATGAAGCAGTTACGGTCCAAGAGCTTTCCTATACTTAAAGTCCTATGGAGCAATAGTTCTGAACGCGAGGCAACGTGGGAATTGGAGGAGGACATGCAAGGCCGGTATCCGGAATTATTTGGTAAGTAAATTTCGAGGACGAAATTCTTTTTAGTAGGGGAGAATTGTAGAGTCCAAGAACTTTACTTAGCTAATTATTTAGTAGTATTATAGTATGTATAGTATTATCTTTGTTACTGTGGATTTTTGGTGCAGACCGGGAATTATTTGGACACTCATAGTAGTACTTATAGACTTTCTAAGTTTAACCTATAGTTTAAGAATATTAATTTTAACCTAAGGTTTGATTATATAGCTGATATTAAGGATAATATTTGTTATACTATAAGGTTTAGATATCAACCAATA
The DNA here is from genome assembly GCF_963169125.1 of Humulus lupulus. Classification (NCBI taxonomy): domain Eukaryota; kingdom Viridiplantae; phylum Streptophyta; class Magnoliopsida; order Rosales; family Cannabaceae; genus Humulus; species Humulus lupulus. The sequence goes on from NC_084795.1 coordinate 92,027,625, forward strand.
GGATTTTAAGCACATGTTATGAATGGGTGATTAAAGATTAATTATTTTAAGGATTTAATTTAATAAGGAGTAAAGTTTGAATGCATTAGGGTCAGTCAGCAGCTTTGAATACGTTGAGGGCTTAGTCAGGCTGTTTACTCCATTCAAACTTAGCTAAAAATGTGTAATTTTGTGTTTAATTGATCAGTGTGTGCCGATATATCACAGCTATAGGGGGCGATATATCGCAGCACGTAGATACGGAAAACACGAGACGATGCACGGTCGCCTCGGGTATACTGGCCCAGGCGATATATCGCCTACAGGGGGCGATATATCGCCTCCTTCAGTGTATTTTCAAATGTTTTTGAATTCTTTTCCTTTCAGCCATTCAAACTCTTGATAAGTCCAACATCTTTCTGAACGAGTCTTCAGCCTCTGCTGAACGATTATTCAAATTATTTTCACCTAAAAAGCTATTATTTTTATTCAAGTAAAATCAAGATCCTTTCATTCCTAAACTCTATAAATAGGACCTATTACCCAGCCATTATTCACCTTTTTACTCTAAGTTCAGAAGCTGCAAGTGCTAGGAGAATGTGAGAGTTAAACACCTGTGTTGGGGAAATCGTAAGCTTAAACATCATAAGCTTATCAAACACTTTGGGAAGTAAGGTTCTATAGTATTTCAGTTGTGGTGTAGATTGGTCTTACAAATCTTTGAGGTAAACCAAAACTCTAGTTCATTTGTTTTATGTTATGTTTCCTTCTCTTAGTCTTCTACTCAGTTTCCTAACCTCATTCTTATTTTGGTTAGGAAATCTAAATTCTTGAGCACATAAGTTTTGGTAAGTGTGACTTTCAATGGTTTAGTCTTTCCATCCCTTTCATTTCATCTCTTTTCTTCAAATCTACTCACCCTTTATATATGGTTTTAGGAGTGTTCCAAAAGTCCCAACTCAGTCCACATATCCCGGTAACTTTGGTAAGGAAAATAGGCTAGAATCAATATGTTATATGTTTATGTTATCTTATGTTTTATGTTATTAAATGTGTTATGATATGTATGTATATATGTTTGTAGGCTTGGGCATATGACCCATATGACTAACAAGACCCCAAATGGGTTATGGGCATATGACCTACTTAGCTAGTAGGACCCCACTAACCCCATGGGCATATGACTTGTTTAGTCTATGGGACCCCAAGTAATAATGGCCATTATAATAAGTGTATGTATTAAGTGTTATGATATGTCTTTACGTTTATTACGAAATTTATGTTTATGACTATGTGTTAGATTTTCCTTGCTGGGCATTAGGCTCATTCCTTTTTGTTTTATGTGCAGGAAAATAGCTTTAAGAGGCGGTAAGATTCGTGGACGCTTAGAGGATGTGTATCGATGGTGAATGGAGTCAAGGAGCCGAGCGTTATTCGATTCGAGGATGTAGTTTCTTTTTTATGTCTTTTTAACATGTATTTTCCGCACTATTTATGTAATGTCATTTTAGGTTAAATCATGTTTTATTTTTAAAGACAATGGGATCCCATATCCTTCTTGGTATTTATTTTGTAAGTAACTCTTATTTTTACAAGTTACTTAATAAAATTATGGTATTTTCGCAAATGTAAGTTCTATTAAGGATTGTATGTATAGTTTCGTTAATGGTCCAAAAGTCTAGATTAGTGGGTCATTACAGTGACGTAGGGTTCTGGCCTATCTCTCCCTTGCCTTACCACTGTCACTAGATATATGCAATCCCCCGCAGATAGTTAGCAAAGTACCAGCGACTGGGGCTGGCTCCAGAGGAGGCGAGCGTTGGCGTACAGATGCCTACTCATTGCCTCCATTGGCCCCTTGAGTTTTCCCCTGCTCATACATATCGTCTCAAATGTTCATGTCGTATAAGGAACTTGATTTCATCTTTCAGCTGGTTACATTCATTGGTATCATGACCATAGTTATTGTGGAAACGACAGAACCTTGTTGTGTCCCTCTTGGATATGTCATTTCTGATTGGGGTTGGTCACCTAATAAGGACTATGGTATGGTTGGCTTGATACACTTCTGCTCTGCTATCGACCATGACCATATAGTTAGTGAACCTTGGCTCGTATTTGTTCTGCTTAGTGCACTTTTTATTAGATGTCGTCAGCTCAGTATTTGCTCTTTTTCCTCCATTCTTATTATTACCTTTGTCGTTAGTGTCGTTGGGTTTGCAAGACCCACTGGTGGCTTTGGTTGACTCTTCCTTCTTGCCTTGGTCGGCCTTTGGGGACTTTTCTTCATTGGCAATAGCCTCCTCCTGCTTGATGTACTTGTCTGCTCGATCCAAGAATTCTTGAGTGCTCTTGACGCCATTTTTCCGAAGGTTGCTCCAAATGGGAGATTGGCATTACACTCCAGCTATGATTTCCACCATCTTTCCCTCATCTCCAACAGTCTTGGCCCGATCAGCGGCTTGCATAAACCTCTAGATGTACTCTTTGAGAGGCTCTCCTTCCTTCTGTCTGATATCGACTAGCTGATTGGCCTCTGTCGAATGTATCAGACCAGCATGAAACTGTCCGTAGAACTCTTTTACGAACATTTCCCATGAAATTATGTTGGCCGGTGGAAATTTGAAGTACCGTTATTGGGAAGCATCGGATAAAGTAGCATGAAAGATCCTACACCGAGCATCTTCGAATACTTTCTGGATGTCCATTTGTATCTCAAACTTATTCACGTGAGAAACCGAGCATTCTATTCCAATAAAATTGGGTAGTATTGGCATTTTGAATTTTCTTGGGATTTCTGATATAACAATTCTATTGATGAATGGGGTGCCCTTTCTCCATTCATATTCAATATAGGACATTTTATTCCCGACCAGCTGTTGTACAACTTGATTCAGGGAATTTATTTGAGCATGAACAACGTCTGGTATAGCAGGGGTAGGAGCGGTCGTCGCAGTTGGGGTGTACTCATCGTTCCTTTCCCTTTGGCCATTAAGTACATCCCTTAGGTCCTCATCCCTTCTCCTCTGCTCGCTTGCACCTATTCGGTCAAAGATGTTGGGTTGTCTAGGCTACCTCCCATCGTTCTGGCTTGTTGGTCGTTTTTCCACCAGAGGAGGGTTTTGCTGCCCGTTCCTTTCCTCCTGCTATTGACCACTGTTTCTCCTATTATAATCGGAGAACGCTTCATTGTAATCATGGTCATCTATGAATTGTGACCTATGAGTATGCGACCTAATTTATGCATTGTCCCCCTCTCTTCTCCCTAGTCTGTCTCGGTAAACAAGCGGAGGCCTGCATTGGTCGTTGGGTCCCTAGACATTGCTCTGTCGTGGGGGGTCCCGGTCCGCAGAGCCTGATTCCATCTGCCTCCTGCTTCCTGAAGGACGTTGTCCCCTATGAGGAGGGTTCTGCTTGTTAGCTACTTGACATCTAGGGATTCTAGGACTCTTCTCGTCCCTATTCTGTCTATGTTGTTGCGTATTACCTCGACCAACACTAGAGGTTTTCACTATGTACAATCATAATTACAAAAATAAATAAATAAAGAAATAAAAAAATAATAAACTAATCTAAAAATTAGGATCTTCTACATCTGACCCTTCATCTAACATATCATCATCTATCTCCTCATAATCATCATTATCTTGAGCCTCAAAATTACCTCGAGGAAGATTTGTAAATATTCTGTGTTTTTGCTCATTTGTGAATTGGAATTCCATCTTAGAGGTGAACCTAAGTATGAGAAAATAATATCTCATAGCTACCGGTAATTCATCTTCGTCATCTATAGTCTCCCATATTTCTTCTAAAGCTGAAATTACAGTGGGATAATCTTTAAAAAGTCTACTCACTAAAATATATTGCTCCATAGCTTTCATCATGATTTGCTTAGTTGTTTGAAGGTGAACTATCTCCTTGTAGAATAAGAGTAATCTCTGAGTGATTCTTTCTAGCACTCCTATTGTATTTCTTGGCTCTCTAATTCTTTTCAAGGCCTTAATGGCTCGGATATGCTCATAGGTCAATGCTCCATCCATTCTTAACTGAAAACATAAGGGCTAAAACGTTAGCTAAACACATTAACATAATAACTATAACATAAACACTTACATTGGCAGTTAGATTCAGAGCTTGAGCGTGTGTATCAAGGAGAACTTCATGCAAATGAACTGTTGCTCTGATACCAACTGTAATGACCCAACTATTTCTAAGACCTTGGACCATTAAAACTACTAGACATAGCAACTATTTTTGAGAAAACATACATAAGAAATAATCATAACTTTATTAAAACCCCAAAATAAATATTGTGCAAATTACAAAATAAGATGTAAAGTATGGTATGGGTACCCATTGTTGAATAAAACATAAAACATAAACTTTAATTCAATTTTTTAAGAAACTAAATGCGGAATTACAAAAGAAACATAATTCAAAAGACTAAATAACGTCATCCTCAATCGACATGCAGTCCACTCAGTCCATTCATCCTTAACACACAAGCCAAGCTACCAAGAATCCTTCCGCCTCCATAATCATTTTCTTGCATCACACTAAAATAATAAAGGAGTGAGCCTAATGCCCAACAAGGAAAAATCTATTAAAACATACATCATAATTTATAAGCATAAGACTATATCATATACTATAAAAACATATGACTATCAAAATCATATATCATATAGGACTACAATGGCCATCATACTTCTTGGGGCTTGCTTGCTAAGCAAGTCATATGCCCATAAATTTGTGGGGCTTGTTATCTAAACAAGTCATATGCCCAAGGACTATAAAACATATTCTTAGAGCTTGTTATCTAAACAAGTCATATGCCCGAGGACTATAAGACATACTATACATATACATATAATAACATAAACATATCATAACATATAAGCACATAAAATCTATCCTATTTTCCTTACCAAAAGTCGAGATATTTGGGAACAAGAACGGGATTAGAAACCCCTATAAACCAACAGTAAAATGGTGAGAATCTCTAAAGAATAAAGATGAAATGAGAACTAAACCATCAAGAAGAAACTTACCAAGAAGGACCGTAAGTTTCAAGAACTTAAATACCTAATCAAGAATCAATAACAAGAGTTAAGATCCAAATAAAAGAAACTAAGGAAAACTAAAGAATTATATAGAACTGAACTTAGGAATAGAAATACCTTGAATGACCTTATGGATTGGTCTAATCCTCAATACCGAAATCACACTATTTCTCACTTCCCAAGTGTTTAGAAAGCTTACAATGAAAAAGCTTTAACCCAAAACCCAAGTGTATCTCACTATAGTAACACTAGCACCTTGGAGGCTCTGATCAAATGCTTAAAGAATGAAGAAAATGGTTGTGCACTAGGTCCTATTTATAGAGTTCAAGGAGTGAAACTAACCCCTTTTAATTTGAATAAATAAATGGTTATAAAATGGAAAAGATTTGAATTTTTGTTCAACTGACGCCCAGAACTCGGTCAAAATCATTCAAAGGCAGATCTAAGTGTTTAAGGGTATTTTTAAAATTAAAAAATCAAACTTTCATAAATACATAAATGTAGCCGATATATCGCCTCCCACTGTATTCCTGAGCCTCGTTCAATCGTTCGTGCAAAGTCGACGTGTTTTCCATATCTTCCGTAGGCGAGCTGCGATATATCGACATACATTGATACATTAAACACGTATTTGCACTTTTTCAGCATAATTTGAATTGGATAAACAGCTTTGACTGAGTCATAATACGATCCTAACAGCTGCTGGAAGGTTCTAGAGCTTCTAGATCTTTCTTTTATTAAAACTATTCATCAAAATACTTAATTCCTTAATAATCATGTCTATGACAAGTGTCATGCTCTTAATGGTTCTATCTAAACCTTAGGTTATAATAAATACTACTACTACTACTACTACTACTACTACTACTACTACTACTACCACCACTACTACTACTACCACCACTACTACTACTACCACCACTACTACTACCACCACTACTACTACTACGACTACTACTACTACTACTACTACTACTACTACTACTACTACTACTACTACTACTACTACTACTACTACTACTACTACTACTACTACTACTACTACTACTAACAGGAATAATGATATTTACATATAAAAATAATCAAATATCTTGGGAATATCTAACTCATAATTACTTCTGAGAATTTGGCTCAGTTCAACGAGCAGCTCTGGTTGTATGCATATGCACCTCATCTTTTCTTGCTGCTCAGCATATTCATTAAGCCTATTGAGCATCTTTAATTTCCTCTTGATACTCTAGTCATTGGTCGACCAGTCCTTCATTAATAATCATTCACATGTTGTTCAGGTGCCTCTTAAACATGCTACATCATCATCCAGATATTTTGGGAAACAATTTGAATATTATAATTACTGTTTAAATTAATTATATGATAATATCAAGAAAATTCCTTATTCATTCATGAGAATTGGCTCTTGTATTAGTACGAGAGAAATAAGATCATATATAATGAAAAAATAGTTAGTAACATATTAGAATAAGGAATCTTTAATGAATGGTTACTAGTGAGGTTTACTAAGCATACAAGATGCAAGTGATCTAGATTCAGATTATTGATATGGATAGACATCTTAGTAAATGTGTCGTATATAATAGAGATTATATATGAGAGGACCAATAAGAATTAATTATCTATATAAACTTGCAGTTTGACATAAACATTTGATTCTTACAATAATAGATGGTCATTTGTAGATAAGTCTAAATCCTGAGTATTCATGAACTCCTATTTATGTTTATTGGATCTTTTGATTCACTCGTTAAGGTTTCTTAGTATAATGAGGCTAATGACTTTTGTTTTAGAGATTCAATATCATGAATGGCTGGGAACAAGAATTACAATAATGGAATCCATACTTTCCTAACGGATCGAATATTGGTTCCCTTAAGGGTTAATTATGGAACTGAATAGTTATTGAGCTCAAATCAATAATTTGATTATAAATTAATGGTACTTAAGGATCAAGAGGTAATTAGCAGGGTAAAATGGTAATCTTGACTAGCTCTAATTAACGAACCAATAAATGGAGGACATAACTACATTTATTGATTATATCAATGGACTATAAGAGAAAACTCTATAAATATGTAGAGTCCAGTTCCATATTTATAGTGGAGTAATCATGGAATTAATAAATAAGATTATTGGATTAAAGAATTTAATTAATAATCTGGTTTATTGAAGCTTCGTATTATAGGTCCATGGTCCCCAAATCACCGCTGTCCTGCACTGTCAAGGGTAAGGATGTCAAAAGAAAGATTTATAGAGAGAATTACTTAATTGCAAAGGAATTAATTTTCCAGGGCAATGAAATAATTATGTGATAGTTATGGGCAATTGATTAATTATGAATGAATTAATTATTTAACTATATAGTTTTTTATTTTGAAAAACTATAGGTTAAATTAAAATAAATATTAATCTTGTTTGGATTAATATATAAAGAGAGATTAATAATTATCTTAGATAGAATAAGATATTTATTTATTTATTTAAAACTGGCATTTTAAGATAAAGTTAATTTTGAATTAACTGATATTTATTATGAGATAAATATATTGTCTTAAATTTTAATTAAATAAACAAATGAGAAAATTAGAGAAAATATATTGGTTGCTATTAATAATTATTAAAAAGGGCTCATTCCCTGCTACATATCTCTCATTTGATCTTTTAATACCAACAAATAATACATTTATAGAGTTGCAAAGTGTAGCGTCCCGAATTTGCTAATAAGACTGTAATGACCCACTAATCTAGACTATTTGGACCATTAACGAAACTATACATACAACTTACATTTTTATGAAAATACCATAATTTATTGAGTAACTTGCAAAATAAGAGTTAGTTACAAATAAACAGAATACTAAGAAGGATTATGGGATCCCATTGTCTTTAAAACAAAAGATGATTTAAAAATAAAAGACATTACATCATTGGTGCGGAAAATACACATAAAACCATAGAAAACATAAAATGAGACTACATCCTCGAATCGAATAACACTCGGACCCTTGACTCCATTCATCATCGATACACATCCTCCAAGCATCACGAATCTTACCGCCTCTAAGCTTATTTTCCTGCACATAAACAGAAAGGAGTGAGCCTAATGCCCAGCAAGGAAAATCTAACACAAAGTCATATACATAATTTCATAAAAACATAAAGACTTAACATAATACATATAACATACACTTATTATAATGGCCATTATTACTTGGGGTCCCATAGACTAAACAAGCATATGCCCATGGGATTAGTGGGGTCCTACTAGCTAAGTAGGTCATATGCCCATAACCCTTTTGGGGTCTTGTTAGTCATATGGGTCATATGCCCAAGCCTACAAACATACACATATACATATCCTAACACATTAATAACATAAAACATATAGATAACATAAGCACATATCATATTGATTCTAGCCTATTTTCCTTACCAAAGTTACCGGGATATAATGGACTGAGTTGGGACTTTTTGGAACACTCCTAAAACCATAAGAAAGAGTGAGTCTAAGAAAGGAGATGAAATGAAAGAGATGGAAAGACTAAACCATAAAAGAACATACTTACCGACTTATATGCTTAAGAGCTTGGATTCCCTAACCAAAATAAGAATGAGGTTAGGGGACTGAGTAGAAGGTTTTGAGAAAGGAAATAACATGAAATAAATGAAATAGAGTTTCGGGTTTACCTCAAAGATTTGCAAGATCAATCTAACCTCCACCGAAATACTATAGAACTCACTTCCTAAAGTGTTTGATAAGCTTATGATGTTTAAGCTTATAGTTTTTCCCCAAACCAAGTGTTTACACTCTCACACTCACTTAACACTAGCAGCTTCTGAACTTAGAGCAAATGGTGAATAATGGCTGGGTACTAGGTCCTATTTATAGAGTTTGGGAATGAAAGTATCTTGATTTTACTTGAATAAAAATAATGGCTTTTTAGGTGAAAATCATTTGAATAATCGTTTAGCAGAGGCTGAAGACTCGTTCAGAAGATGCTGGACTTATGGAGGAGTTTGAATGGCTGAAAGGAAAAGAATTCAAAAGTATTTGAAAACATGTTGGAGGAGGCGATATATCGCCCCCTATAGGCGATATATCGCCTGGACCATTGTTCCCGAGGCGACCGTGCATCGATTCGTGTTTTCCGTATCTACGTGCTGCGATATATCGCCCCCTATAGCTGTGATATATCGGCACATGCTGAATATTTAAACACGAAATTACACATTTTTAGCTAAGTTTGAATGGAGTAAACAGCCTTGACTAAGCCCTCAACGTACTCAAAGCTGCTGACTGACCCTATAACATTCAAACTTTACTCCTTATTAAATTAAATCCTCAAAAATCTTTAATCCTTAATCACCATTCATAACATGTGCTTAAAATCCTATTGGTTGATGTCTAAACCTTATAATATAATAAATATAACCCTTAATTATCAGTCATATAATCAAACCTTAGGTTATACTTAATATTCTTAAACTATAGGTTAAACTTAGAAAATCTATAAGTACTACTATGAGTGTCCAAATAATTCCCGGTCTGAACCAAAAATCCATAGTAACAAAGATAACACTAAACATACTATAATACTACTAAACAATTAGTTAAGTAAAGTTCCTGGACTCTACAAAGACTTAGTGCCTTCATTAGTGGGCCAGAAAGGCATAAGTGGGTTTCTATGTGTTAATATGATTTAATTGTGATTATTTATGTGATTATGTAAATTATATGCGTTACATTGCGATATGACTAGTTATGCATGTTTAGGTGTATTAAATATGCATGTGGACTTGTTTTGTCAAAATGGGCATTTTTGTAATTTTGACCTGTTTAGGGTATAATTGTTATTATACATGTTATGTGATTGTGACAACATTATTATGTAGATATATTTGTGATATTCGACTTGATTCGACCCTTTGGAGAAATTTGATGGAAAAATCACAACAGGGATTTATACCCTGCTTGGGGTGAGCCAAGGGGTATTTTGGTAATTTTACGTATGTTGAGAATTATTAGAGGAAATGTTAATATTTAGCGGATTAGTAAATTAATTAGGAATTTAGGGTGTTTATTGATGTTTAGTGGAGTTTTGGGGTGAGGATAGAATGGTCTTTTGACCTATTTGGCTAATGTGTTAGTAGGTTAGGCACCTTACGTTTAAGGATTCCACTTTCATTTTGGGTTGTCTTCTAAAACTTCCACTCAAGAGCATCATTCAAGCTTGAAGCCATTCTTGGTAGGGGAAATTCTTGGGGAATTGGAAGGGTTCTGAAAACATAGCACTGCCAAGGATCACTACTCACCTTAGAATTCGAAATTCAAAGAGGTATGGTAATTTTTATTTTAAATTTTTCAAGCTTTTGGGTGTGTACTTGAACTTTGGAGAGTTTGGGAACTTTAAACTAAAATTTTAAGTGCTTAGAGTTTAGGAATGGGTGTATTGAATTTTTAAATGATGTTTTTGTACTTCAAACTGTGGTGTGCTGCTGGATTCTGTGATTCAGTAGTAGAATTTTTGGATTTGGATGATAGGAGCTTGAGTTCCAAGCTCAAACTTGCCAATTTTGATGTTTAAATGTTTTGGATGTGTTGATAATGTTTAAATGTTGCTCTGGGTTATAATACTAGTTTTTGACTGTTTATTGTCAAAAATCTGGTAGAAAACATCCTAGGATCAAGTTTTGGGTCGAATTATGCAGGGAGAAATCATAACTTAGCAATTGTGGAAGAACACTATGATTCCTGGGAAATTTTGGGTTTATGGCAACTTAGCGCGACTGCGCTAGGGTGCCAGAACCTTAGGAATTTTGTTTTGATTTGGGGTTTCGAGGTTTGAGGTGCGACCGCACTGGGTAGGGTGCGACCTCGCCAGGTGCCCCGAAAAATGGTTTTGCTGATTTTTAGGATTAGGGCTTGGGGAGTTTGAGAATCCATTTAGGGACCCATTTTGCAGCTTGGGGGGCATTTCCAACGTCTCGACATCTAGAATAGTAGTTCTATAAATTGGGGTTTAGAGTGAGCCTCGAGATTTGGATTCAATCCCTAATAATAGTATGTTTATGTTGTGACTAGATTTTTGCGAGACTCAGGATCGAGATCCCACTTGAGGCTGTATATTCGTTCGTACGAAACTCGAGGTAAGAAAACTGCACCCATGTTGAAATTAGGGCTTGATCCCCTGTGATTGAACGTGGCTATAACTCTGTTTGGAAATGTTTGTGTTAGGTATGAATAATTGTGCTTTACGTAGTTGTGTTATGTATGCAATGTATGTCTGTTTATATCTGGAAGTGCGGTGTGCATTGGTACGACCCTATGGTCGTTTGAAAAGTGACTGGTGGGTGAGTTACGCTTGTTCGACTCTATAGCTATTTGAACGAAGCAAGTGTGGGGCACACTTGGGTTGCCCTATGGCTGCATAAATAGATTGAATATTTTCGAGCGTTTTTTATAATTATTTAGCACTCTTTTTATAATTGTAATATGTTGATTGTATGTATGCTTAATTGCGTTTTCTTGCTGGGTCTTTGCTCACAAGTGCTACATGGTGCAAGTAAGGGCAATGGGAAGCTGGACCAGTAATATGTTGGAGAGCTTCGGGGGTGGCATGTACATATCCAGCTTGCTCGACCTCCACGGTCGAGACTTCTTTTGGAGATCTATGGTTTAGTGGTTTTGCTGCTTAGGTCGGCTATTATGTACTTTGCTTATTTTCGTTTGTATCAGTTATACACTTTTTCTTTTGGATCCCGTGTACATACCAAATCTCGTAATGAAAAGTAGAATTCGTTTGACCAAAAACTTTATACCAAATTATTAATTAACCCTAATTACACGTTTTAGTCAAAACAACTCGCTTAACGAGTTGAGAACAATTTTAAACACACAATGTAACGGCCCTAGTTTAGTAGGGCGTTACACAAAGCTTGGGCACCAACACAACTTGCCTAACAAGACACTTATTTTCACAAATTAGTATATACCTAAAATTAAAAAATTGATAAAAGCCATAAAAATATTTGAGTCAATACTCAACAATCTCCACCTTGACTCAAATACTCTAAACTCACAACCTTTTACCGCAATTGGAGTCTTCCCTACCTTGTAGCATTCTTTCACTATTGCAACACTAGATGATGAAAATTATGACTTGGCTCCCCCATCACAGCTCCACCTAAACTAGTCTTCCCAACTAGTTTATATGAATTCCGCCCCTTTTAACCCTTCATGACTACCAAGTCACATTTCTTAATAGTCAATACACCATCTTTTGTAGGATAGTCACAGCCTAGAGTATCCAAGGCTCCTAGAGAGATTAAGCTCCTCCTCAACTTAGGAGCATGTCTAACATCATTCAATGTTCTCACAACACCATCAAACATCTTCACCTTAACAGTTCATATTCCAACAACATTAGAGCTAGAATCATTAGCCATAAAAACAATACAACCATCATATGCCTTATAAGTATCAAAACACTCTTTATATGGACACGTGTGGAACGAACAACCAAAATCTAAATTCCAAGAGTCAGAAATTTGTTCATCAGTTATGACAAAAAGAACATCATTATCACTTTCAAAATCTGCATCAACAACATTAGTGGAATCTGGAGTCTTTTTGCATTCTTGATTTCTCATTGCCTCAAGATGCTTGGTCAGTTCTTCACAATTCCTCCTGATATGTAATTTTTTGTGACAATAATAACATTGCACATCTCTCCAAGAATGTGATTGGCTACCATTATCACTTATGTCATCATACCTTCCTCTTGACTTTCTCCTACCACAATTTAATTCTGACCTTGTCACAAGAGCTTGATAACTATGAGACAAATTGCTTGGTTGCTTCATACTCTCTGTCTCTAAAAGAGCATTTGACACCTCATACACAGTTAAAGTGGTCTTTCCAACTAAAAGTTTAATCACCAACATCTCATATGATTTTGGTAGTGAGGCCAACAAAATAATAGCTTTATCTTCTTCATCAATTTTGACATCTAAACTTAACAATTGAGTTATGCACTTATTAAATCTATTTATATGATCCCCAACATTATCACCTTCAATCATCTTTAACTCATATAATTACTTTTTCAAATATAACCTATTTGTTAAGGATTTGTTTCTCTAACTTTTTCCATAACTCAGAAGGACATGTTTCATTCAAGAGACTACTTTAATTCAGGAGCCAAACTTAAGCATACTGTTTTTTCTTGCAACTCTTCCCAACTTCATCATCCATACTTTCAGGCTTTTTTCCCTGCAGTGCCTTTATGAGCCCTTGTTGTACCAAAACATCTTTCACCATGCTCTGCCATATGCTGAAATTGTTCTTTCCATCAAAAAGCTCAATATCAAATTTTGTGGAAGACATCATCTTTGACATATTTGGTGAAGATTTGAACCTGACTCTGATACCAGTTGTTGGGAAAAAAGATAAATTTCCCAAGTGCAGCTGAAACAATAAAGAAATTTGTCAAGTTTGGTAAAATTACCAAACCCACAAAGAAAGATCTATTTCACTTCAAATTTCAATATTACACACTCAAACTCTCTCAATCTCTCCACCCAAAACCCAATACACCCTTTGCCTCTGACTCTCACTTATCTCTTTAAAAACCCACACTCACTTTTCTTCCAAAAAAAAAAACCACACACTCACACACATAAATAATATATTTATAGAGTTGCAAAGCTTGAGCACTAAGACAACTTGCCCAACAAGACACTTATTTTCACAAATTAGTAATTACCCAAAATTAAAAACTCTATACATAAAAACCATAAAAACATTTGAGTCAATACTCAACAGTTTGTCATAGTCTCTCTCTTACTCTAATCTCTAGATATTCCTCACTTTATTGTGAAATAGTTACACTTTAGTTCTAGCTAGTGACAATTTCTTAGTCAAAGGTGAGTGATGACGCTAATCTAGTTTATTGATCACAAATGAGAAACCAGAGAAAGAAGAATATATAAAAAAAAAAAAGAATTTGATGTGAATATACGTTGTGGTTTATGTAATGCTTGATTTTTAGTTCATATCTGTAAAGATTTGTGAGAAGATTTATTTGGTTTCACAACTTTTATTTTGATTAGATTTTGGTTTCAAAATCACACAAGGTGCTTGACAAAATGTCTCTGACAATAACACCAATGAGTGACTTAAGATTGTCGACCATGCTATTTTATTTGGCAGTAATATTTTATAATATTTGTTGCTTCTTGGAGTTTCATTGGGTAATAACTTGTAAGATTCTTGTTTATCATTTATGCATCTAACTTTCTCTTTCATTTATTCTTCTTCAGGTGACATCAAAACTACATTCTGGTATATATAATATAATATATACACACACTTACATTTACTATATACATAGGTAATATATTACTTTCATGTCCATTTATTAGACATATAACATACATGAATGACAAAAAAATGTCTTGTTGGCATACGAAAGAATGCATCAGAAAAAGTTTGTGAGTATTTAAAAAAAAGGAAAAAAAGAGTAGTTTTTGCAGGCAAGAATTTCCACATTTGCTTATGTATGCAACAATCAGGTATTTTTCTCAATCATGTGTTACAACAAACTTGTTAGCTCAACTAAATTGTCATGGCACATTATGCAGTTAGATTATATATATTGGAGAAGTTGCGACATTTTTAGATAGGTTGAAGAGAGAGCTTCAAGCTTTGGAAGCAACAAATGTGCATGCCATTCTAGAAAGTGAACCATTAATTAATGAGGTGATTTTCTTTCTTTATTTATATGTTTTAACAATTTTTGATTCAATTATTTAATTATTGGTTCATATTTTATAAGATGCATTTATATAATCATCTTAATGGTTTTAAGTTTTAGAAACATTTTTTTAGACCTTCCTTGGTTGCTTTGCATTTGAAGGTGTTCTTATATTATTGCCTTCTTTTTACATTTGTTTTATGCTATAGTTTAATTTTACTTCTTTCTATTTCTGCTTAATATAATTAATTTTAGGTTATTTTTAGAATAAAATGAATTGAAGTGTATATTTTAAAATTCGTGGTTTACATTTTAGCCATTGTTTACATTTTGATGTCACAACAAAGTTTATTTTGCAAAACAAGATTTCTTACTTGGAAACTTTGATCTAGCAAATGTTGCAGAAAAGTTTATTTATGCAATTTGACTACACCCAATCAAATGCGTGATTTATACCTGACCGGATGCCCGGTTCACTAAAAACATTATTTAAAAATATGTATAACATTTTGTAGGCTTTGAAATGTAAATTACAACCTTTTGAAATATAAACTACTAGACTTTGAAATGTAAACCTCAACCATTTGAAACCATTAGGCTTTAAAGTGTAAACCACTAGGCATTGAAATTTAAATCACAACCCTTTGAAATATAAACCCTACTAGAGAGTCATTTAAAATGTAAACTACAACCCTTTAAATTGTAAATCTCTTCCCTTTAAACGACTAAGATTTAAAATGTAAAGCATAACCCTTTGAAATGTAAACCACTAGGCTTTGAAATGTAATCCACAATGCTTTGAAATGTAAACCACAACCCTTTGAAGATGTAAACCACAAAGCTTTAAAATTTAATCCACTTGGCTTTGAAATGTTAACAACAACATTTTCAAATGTAAACCATAACTCTTTGAAATGTAAACCCTACTAAAGAGTTACTTAAAATATAAACTATAATGTAAAACGCTCTATTCTATATCTTTTGCAAACGATAGCTAATCGATATTTATTTAGAAAAAATACCACAATTGTTTAAAAATTCAGTGGGGCCTTATCAAATCATGCAATATGAGCCCATTTGTTAAAATAAAAATATAATGTCTATTATGCAATTTAATATAAAATGTTAAAGTCTCACTGAAAATATAATTAAACAGGATAAACTTATAAAAATGTTCCTAGGCCTTGCTAGATCATTTTCTGTTCATTAGAGCCCCATGACATACATACTTAGACCATGGAATGCCCCACATCACCATGTGTGTCAATCAAAAAACCTATTGCCTACCTGAAAGGGGGAAAGTAAGGGGGTGAGCAAAAAACTCAGTAAGGAAGTACAAACAAGAACAACAATTCACATAAGTACAACACAAAATCAATTCACACAATTAACATTTAACACTTAAATAATTAAATTCAAATAACTAAACACTTAATCAATTAGTAATAAAATAATAAAAAAAATTGGTGCGCTACACATAACCCTTTGAAATGTAAACCATTTCCCTTTAAACCACAAGGCTTTGAAATGTATACCACAACCATTTCCCTTTACACCACAAGGCTTTGAAATGTAAACTACAACCATTTGAAATGTAAATTACTAGGCTTTGACATCTAAACCACGAGGCTTTGAAATGTAAAGCACAATCCATTGAAATGTAAACTACAACCCTTTAAAATGTAAACCACTAGACTTTGAAATGTAATCCACAGAGCTTTCAAATGTAAACCACAACCCTTTAAAATGTAAACCACTAGACTTTGAAATGTAATTCACAAAGCTTTCAAATGTAAACCACAACCCTTTGAAATGTAAACCACATCCCTTTGAATTGTAATCCACTAAGTTGTGAAATATAAACCACAATCTCTTGCGATGTAAACCACAACCCTTTGAAATATAAACCCTACTGGAGAGTCACTTAACATGTAAATCACAACCCTTTGAAATGTAAACCACATGGCTTTGAAATGAAAATTACAACCCTTTGAAATATAAATCACAACCCTTTGAAATGTACACCACTTCCCTTTAAACCACAAGACTTTGAAATATAAACCACAACCATTTGGAATGAAAATCACAACCCTTTAAAATGTAAACTACTAGACTTTGGAACGTAAACTACAAGCTAAAAATGTAAACCACACGTTCATTAATATAAACCACAAGCCTAAAAAAGTAAACCATGTAATAAGGGTATTTTAGTCACTTTGTCTCTATTTGTGGGTATTAATTTTAAAAATAAAAGTGGGTAATTTAAAAAAAAAATCCCAAAAATATTGCTAGTAATCACTAGCTTAAACATTTAATGGGACTTTTTACACCATATATCTATAATCTATATGAAATTTTTTACCAGACATGTATTCTAATTATAAGTGTGATCTGAAGCTCTACTCTCTTAAAGTTAAACTATGATTATTTGCATATCAGTTTTTGCAATTGTATTTCATTTGCATATTTTAGGTTCTTGATCACAGAAGTGAAAAGAAATGAAATTAGATTTAAATTTTGCATGTTTTGTAAATTTGTTCTTCTATTTTATTACTTATTTTTTTTGCCTGAAATACTATGTTTTGCACACTACCTTTATGTCTTTTTTTGTAATGATGAAATGGAGATCATTGGCACTTGTCTAATTGAGGATACAACCAAATTGGATTGTGAGAATTTGGCCATTTGATAATTGAAAATTCGCTTCCATATGCAGGCAATTTATTCATTCATTTAAGGTTGAATATATAAGAGTTTTCTCCTAATTAATTGCTTATAAAGATATATTCTGATAGCATACTATCAGCATTATTACAAATGAGAAAATTAATAACTGATCACAGCTGTAAAATACGGCTGTAATATCACCTAGAATCAATGATAATTTCAACAATAAGTAATAGCAAAGTTTTATGCAAAATGTATTGTAGAAATATTCTTGTCCTCTCTATTTTACATTTCTGAATTGCATTTCAAAAGTTCTCTACATTTATTTTTCCTTCTTTGCATAATGGTTCTTAGATGGTTTTAAATTTTTTCCTTTTCAAGGTTGGCGCTAATCATTTTTTAGGGGGGGCATGATTTCTATTATTCCTCTTTAATGGGGAATGTCTATGCTGCCTAATTAAATGCTTATTTATTTATTTTAAAATTTTAATTAGTCTATTTCATGGTTTTGCTTCTTAGCTATTTTGAGGGCACATTGGTTTTTAAAGTCAGTCGATTCGGTGCCGGTTACTTTATTGGCTGCGATCAACACCCAAAATGCAAGTAAGCATTTTATACGGCCTGATAATATGTTGTCTTTGGCTCCTTTGTGTGCATAGGTTTCGGGGGACAACTTACTGTATTCAGCTAACTGTTCTGTATGCCATTAGTTGCTTGCTTTACACTTGTGGTATGTATTCTCCATTTACAAGAAGAAGTTAGTTATTTAAATAAACCTTTGGACTGGATTTCAGTAGAAATGACTGGACAGGAATATTTTTAGTCTTATACAGTGTCTGGTGCACTTTGATAAATTTTAGTATATAGATTAGTATGTTTTCTTTAAAAAATTAGTAATAGTTATGAAGTTAATTTGAAACTTACAAGTTGTCAAAATCATATCGTCAAAAGAAGAATAAAATGATAAAACAAACAATAAGATGAAAGGAAGATTACATAACGAGTAAAGCTGGTTAAGGAAGGAAACACTAAAACATTGTTAAATCCACTTCACTAAGAAACAAAAGAATTACAAGAGTTTATATATAGCTTCAGCCGCTTAGCTGAGCCCTACAAAGTATGAATTCATAAAAAGAGGTAGAACTAAACAACCTGATCCTTAAACTAAAATTGGATAAGCTCTTAATCAAAATCATATTTAGGCTTCTTTGTTTGATGCTTTTGATAATTAATATGGTTTTTTTAAGAGTTACTATAAGCACTTATCAATGTTTTGGTAAAAGATGAAAGTATCTTTAGAATGGGTCCATTATTAAGAGTTGATCATTTATGCGCTAATTTCATCTAATATAAATATTCAACTGATTGCTTTTTGACACAGTGGTAATATAATATTTTGTATTGATGGCTTCAATGCTTTTAGCCAAGTCTTAATGAGAAATTAAAATGCATAAAGCTTGGCATTTTTGTAAGGTGAAACCTGTTGGCATAATCCTTTTTGTTGCTATCATGACTACACAAGGCATGATTCTATAGCTTGATTTCTTATAAGTTTTCACCATGTCATTTTAGCTTGTGATGAGTATTTCCATCTGTTATGGTGTATTCAATATTTTCATCTGTTTTCTATTAATTTTGTTTGCTTGTAGGGTCTACTTTTGTTTACAAAAAGTAACTTTTTTTCTTTGGTTGTCTTTCCAAATATAAATTCCCATTAGGACATTGCATATTATATAAAGGCAGATGCATAGAACTTTTAAAGAGCAGTTACTATGAATTAAGTGTGGTGCGATTATTATTTGGTTGTTATGCTAGTCACTTGTCCTTCCTTAGTGACTCTCATTGTCTATTTTTCCATTTCTGTCCTATTTTTTCTTAAGTTTTCTTAGTTCTGTTTCTGCTCTGATGTTGTTCTATTTTGATGTATTTATTTCATGTACAGGTATTATATATATACAAGGATATATGTACATCTGTTTGTGTCTCCAGATTTAGTTCTTTCCCTCTCACCCACGATCTCATTCTCTCTCTTTCTTTCTTTGTTGTTGCAGATGTTAGCATGGAGATGGGACTGTGGGGATGGTGTTGTAACAGCGGAGACTTCAATGCGACTAGGGTACCGCTGCATTGAATAGTATTTTTATTTTTTTCTATGAAGTTTCAGGAAAGATAAATACAACATTTAAATTTGTGATTAACTTATTTAGTTCTAGTTGGCCAAATTCTTAGACAATTTGCAGTTAATGTAATAGGGTGTTCATGTAAGATGTTAATGATGTTGGGTATTATGGTCTTGCAGCTAAGCTTCTACGGAGGGGTGCTGAGTGTTGGAATGAGTGTTTAAAGCTTTTGGGCGTTGCTGAAGCAGCAGAAGCATCAATGGATTCTGACCAGTTAAGCTCTGGAATTTCAGATTTTGATACTCACTTTCAAGGCCTCATAGTTCAGAAAAGGTCTCTTTCTCTCTATATATATATATTTATATAACTGCAGTTGTCTCAACTTATTTCTATATTCTATTCCATATTTGTCATTTGTGAAATGTTCTGTTTTAACTAGTGTGAAGTATATGGTTGTTAGGTATGCATTTAACTGGCCTTGATTGTTTTCCTTTACTTATATTCCATTTATCAATTCAAGTTTTGCATCCCTATTCTGTCATC
Organism: Humulus lupulus; assembly: GCF_963169125.1. Classification (NCBI taxonomy): domain Eukaryota; kingdom Viridiplantae; phylum Streptophyta; class Magnoliopsida; order Rosales; family Cannabaceae; genus Humulus; species Humulus lupulus. Next base: position 92,047,767 of record NC_084795.1, read on the forward strand.
AAAAGCTTTATTCAGCTGTTGTGTATTCATGACAGACTTCTATGATATTTCTATGGTATATGATATCGCATTGATTGTTAGAGATCTCGCTAGTTTCTATTAATACTTTGTATTTTCTTGATTTATCTCTTAGTGATGATGACGACACTGAGAATGAGTCGGCACTTGAAATTTTGCCATACTTGATGGAAGAAAAATGTAAGACTGCAATTCCTTTGTTAATAATGCTGTATTGTTATTTTTGCCTCCCCTCATTGAAGTGCTCATGCTTTTGATATTTTTTTTCCTTGGAATTTTAATGATTTCTCATCTCCTTCTTCTTTTTTATTGTTTAAGTCAGATTTGGACTTTCTGTTTTCTAATTTTTGGGTCATCATCTGTAGTGTCGAAGCACTTGATAATCACTTGACTGCTATCCAAAGGGACCATGAACTCAGGTCCTAGATAGAAGAAAGGAAAATAAGAAGTGATGCGGCTTATGAAGGGGCCAAAAGAAAAGAGAAAGCTCTCTTGGAAGAAAAACTCCGCCAAGAAAAAGCCAAAGCAGAAGGGTATCTCTATTTATTCATATTTATTTGAAAATTGTTAATCTCTATTTGGTAACTAGAAACTAGTATTTTTGTTTGGGATTTTCTTGCAGCATTCTTATAGAGTATAATTGTTTAAGTATATTAAGCTTTAGTTTATCTTGACAGGAGGTTTCTACTGGTGTGAAAAAGTTATTGAGGGAATTGTCTGGCCAGTACAGCGACTTCATTATTCTTTCCTCTTTAAATTCTCAGGTAAATCATGTAACTTACTGTTTGTTTAGTAGGATATATGTTTTTATATATATCTATAATATTTTAGGTGAAAATTTATGATCTGTAAGAAAGTGTTAGATGGCACTAGATGCATTAGATCAATCCATATGTGTTGTTTTAGGTTCAGATCACTTCCAGGACTTGTCAACCAAACCCAAAGGGATATCATAGAATGTAATGTCTGCTTTTATTAGCCTTTTCATTCTTCATTTTTATACACATTACTGTATTGAAGTCATAGGTTGTCTATGATTTTTCATGCTTACGTTTGACACTTCTATCAGATAATAGTACATATTCTTTGATTGCTTGATTGATGCTTTTGAAAGTATAATACAGATATATTTAATAAGAGCTAATAATTTCATTAATGCAACATGGATGACTATAGCTGCCACTTTAATAAGTTCTAATCTTCCAGTTTTATCAGATACTATATTGTGCAGTGACATAATATATCAAGTGACCGATTACACACATGCATAGGCACACACTGACACCTATACTTGGATTGACTAATAAAATCTTATAATTTCATTACTTCCAACATAGAAACCTAGAATTACAACTTTCATGCATTTTTAATTAATACAAGGCAATTTGGTTCTGTTTTTTTTTTTATAAAAGCCCTAGAATTACCACTTTAAGTAATTGTTGATGCGATTCCATTATTACACTCGAATATTACAGGTGTGTAGATGTGACTGGAGCTTACAGTGCTCTAAAGACGGAGCTTAACATAAGCTTGACAGCAATAGGCCTTTTGTGGACTACAACTGGCTTTATTGCAAAGAGGATTACACATGGACTTGTGGAAGAAAGGGAAACAAGGGAAACAGGTATATGACAAGTGCACAACAAATGGACTCACAACAAAGACATGTGCACAAAGGATGATGAATTGAAGGATGAAGCAAGTTTCATGCATGGTTTACTTTTGTGTATCTTGTAATTTTTTGTTTTTCATTTTTGAAGTAAGAAATGTTCAAGATTATAAAACTTTATTATGTTATGCTTTCAAACTTAAGTTAGAACTAAGACCTCATGAAATAGACACATTCAGAGTTTGAATTAGTTATTGTTTAATGTAATACTTATGGTTTATCAATCTATTGAGAATTATATTTTGTGATTAATTTTGATTTTTTTTTATTAAAATACAATAATGAAAATATTTTAATTAAAAAAAAAAACTTATAAGTACCATTATCACAATAAAAAACCTTAATATGTTATGATTTAGAAACATATTATAAGCGTAAAAAGTCGTTATGGTTTATATAATATAACAAATTAAAAATGTTATCAAAATAATCAAATGTAACAATTGAAAAGTGTTATGAAAAAAATACAAGATTAAATTTCAAATTTATAACCAAAAACTCTATCTAAATGTTATTATTTCAATATTATAGCACCTAAAAATGTGTTATTGAATAGTTTAAGATAACACCGAACATAACATTCAAAAACTGTTATAGAAAAGACTGGACTTTTAATAACAGGGGCTATGTTAGCATTTTCATAAGTGCTATCAATAGTCCCGGTTAGCAGTTTTTAAGTGTTATGAATACTGTTTTTTCTTGTAGTGGGAGGCCGGGAGGGCCATAGTTGATTTATTATGTTATTAAATGATTATATGCATGTTAAGTGTATTAAATATGCAAGTGAACCCATTTTTGAGTAATTGGGTGATTTTCATATTTTGCCCATTTCGAGCATATTTGGCATATATGTGATATGTGTGTGGTGCTTTATTATTATTTGGTTATGCCAGGGTTACCCAGAACGAGACGATCCTAGGAGGTAAGCTAGTGGGAAACTCACAACAGGATTTATTCTTGACATGGAGTGAGTCAAGGGGTATTTAGAGCATTACCGGGTTATTGGGTAATGGGAATAAATATTTGGTGATAAATTGGGAGTTAGTAAGATCAGGGGGAAATTATGGAGGTTTTGACTATTTTGCCCCCGGGGATGTTTTTAGGACCCCGAGCGTTAGGATTTGTTTGAGGCTACTTAAGCTTGAAGTAACCTTTTAAGAAATAAAAAAACGTTCAGAGCGTTCTCTCTCCCTCTAAGTTCCATTTTCGTCTCCCAATCGCATTTTCGAAGGTAACTTGAGTTCTAGGACTCGGATTCAAGCGAGGATTGAGGAATATTGATCCTAGGAAATATTATAAGCTTATTAGCCGGAGGATTTAGTTGGAAACAACTCAAATGGAGGTAATTCAAGTTTTAAGTTCAAAGTTTTTAAAGTTTTTAAGCTTGAATTGGACTTTGTGTTTTGATGAGTTTCTGATTGAATTGAAGTTCGGGATTTATGGGTCTTGGATCATGGGGATGTTTGGGAACTTTGATTTTTGAGTTTGAAGATGTTTGGATAGGTTTTTGGAAGGTTTTAAAAGGTTGAAAACGGGGAAAAATGGCTGGTCAGAGGTTGGGCCGCGACCCTGTTCTTGGGCGCCGTGGCCCAGGCTCAAAGAAGTTGGTGGAGTGTTTTTAAAGGGCTGGGGGCCGCGACGCTTGGTGCTGTTTTTGGCAAAATTAATGTTTTGAGTGTGGGAACTCAAACCTTAGGCCTCGGGATCATTCATACTACCCGTTTTAGTGGGATTTGATGTCTCGGAGGCTAGGTATTGGTTCCGGGATTGGTTTTAGAACTTGAACTCATTAGATCACCATTTGTGGTTGTGACTAGGTTATCACTAGAGGCTTGGAGTAAGGATCGTGCTTGTGGCTTGTTTATTGGTAACCTATGCTTGGACCAAAGGTAAGAAAACTGCACCCTATGTATGTATGACATGCATGGTTATTCTTGATGCATGTTGGATGTCTAAATGTGACATGCATGGTTATTGTTGAGGCATGTCAAGTGATTAAATGTGATGCATGTGTTGCCCGAGAAACATGTGATTAGGGCATGCTATGAATATTGAATATGATATTTTTCAGAGCTTGAGCCTCTGTGTATATGCATGGTCCTAATTATGTTAGCAATTGTTAAGTAAGCATGTTGAATGCCTTGTATTTGTATATTAAACATATGATATATGTTTGGTAGCATTGCTTACTTGTGTATGGCACTAATTAGTCAGGGTTAGCACTGGTCGCGTATTACTGACCTGAGAGTCAGAAACGGCATAAGTGTCATGAATGCAGGGCCGATAAAAGATTAGATCTAATCGATGTCAGCGTTGAATGACTCTAGGAGCATTGATGCTAGACCGACCCTAAGGTCGATGAAAATTATAAGCTCTTGACTAGTCTAGGACTAGTTACTCAGAGTCAGGGCCAAAGGCCTAGGTGACTGTTTGTCACATGGCTAGGGAGCGGGATGCCATGGTTGTGACTCTATGGTTATGCGATAGGTTATATTGGTGACTAGTTCATCGAGCACCTATCTTGTCCAAGATAGTGAAATGATCACTTATCTGCAAAGCCTCAGTGGCCTTATCATCACATGGCTAATGGGAACGGAACCCACCTTAGTGACTTACAACTGTCACTATTCTATTTGGGGCTAAAAGCCCGGGATGACTATTATGATCATCGGTTAATGTTGTATATTCATCATTACGTGAACTCATTTTCCTTCTTGAATAGGGCTATATTTGCTAGGCGCGTGCCTTATGATTTGATGTCATGATATGACTATTCATGAGCATATTGAGTTTTCTTGCTGGGCTTCGGCTCACGGGTGCTATGTGGTACAGGTAAAGGTAAAAGAAAGTTGGACCATCCTTGAGTTGGAGAGCTTAGGTGACGATGTGTACATATGCAGTTGCTCGACCGCTACGACCGAGTTTTGAAGGAGAAGAACTAGGGACAAACCCTGTTTTGCCGCTTAGATCAGCTAGTTGTAAATATTTTGTTGTAATAAACCTTTAAATTATATTTTTGGGATCCCAATGTATATAATAAATGTTCAAATGAAACGTTATATCTTAACCAAAAAATTGTAATCCCTAAACCGCTAATCATACTTAGTTACACGATTTTGGCCAAATGACTCGATTTGCGAGTTTAGCATTGTTTATAAGGCACACCGTAACGGTCCCTGGAGTGTAGGGCGTTACATTCAAAAACCATAATGATTTCACTAAAGTCAATATAAGCGAGTTGACTTTTGGTATAGACATCTATAAATGATCTTTTTGGGTCCAAAGTGTTTCTTAGGAGTATATACAAGTACCCGAAAAGTTTGGAGGCATTTGGAGATGTTTCGTGCCAAGTCAAGTTGACCTGCGGAGGCAACGTGTCACCTGGGACTGAAAACCCCATTCAGGCGATGCATCGCATGGGTGCAGGCGATGCATAACCTGGGCGGTCCAGACATGACCAGAGAGTGATGTGTTTTGGCTCCAAAATTTAATTTAAAATTCTCAAATATCATTAGTTGAGACTAATGAGGGTTCCTATAATATTTTAATGTGTTATTTGAGTTTTTGGTGAATTGAACACTCACCTCTCTCTTTCTAAAACCCTCTCTCTCTAGCTCTCAAGATTAGTAGTTTTCTCAAAGATCTTCATCAAGAAAGTTTGACTTGAAGATTCAAGGCTTATAAATCTCAATCTCATTCCATTTGTAGTAGCTTCAAGCAATCTCTTAGGGCACGCTAAGAATAGAGGTTTTTGGACAAAAAATCTCATTTGCGTCAATCATTTGTTACCTCCAATGATTCACATGAAATCATAGACTTATGATTTTATGTAACTAAGGTTATACATCTCTAAAGGTCTATTATATTACTTGATCTTATTTTTGTTATTTCTTTTGTATTATTCCTCCATTATATATTAGATTATCTTGGATTTATTCATTTGAATTGCAATATTCAAAGTTTGTATATAGCATATTCCCAAAAAAGGTGGCAGCATAGTTACAATGGATTGGATTTGCTTCGAATTTGTGAGGGTGGTTGAGAAACCATGGATGTTTAGAGAGGAAAAAATTGAGAAATGTGAGTAAGAAAGAAATGAACGAGTGTTTGAATGGGAAGGACATCTTTGTCCAAAATTGTAGAGATGACATATATTGCCTATAATTTTCAAGGTTAGCATATTTTATAAATATGCGTCTCTTGACCCTTGAGTTAAAATAACGAGTGATTTTTTGTTGATAATGCGCGAGCTGTTGGTGTGAAGCTTCTCATTTTTCGTCAATTAGGCCGAGGGATGCGCTGGGCAATTTATCATTCTGCTCTTGGCTGAACGCTCGGACTCTGTGCATAGCTATCTTTGTTTCGACAGGAAGGATGACATCACTTTCGAAAGTCAGGGAGAAAGGAATATGCCCCGTCGAAGTTCAATGTGAGGTCCGGTATGCCCACAACACCTGAGGGAGCTGTTCAGGCCAAACCCCCTTAGCTTCGTCCAGCCTCTTCTTAAGGCTCGCCTTGAGCGTCTTATTTACAACCTCGACCTATCCATTAGCCTGTGGGTAGGCCACTGAAGAGAAACTCTTAATTATGCTATGTCTTCCACAGAATTCGGTTAAGAGATCGCTATCAAACTGGGTTTCATTGTCCGATACGATTTTCCTTGGCAGTCTGAACTGGAAGATGATATTCTTAACTACGAAGTCGAGGACTTTCTTCGACGTTATTGTCTCCAGGGGTTCTGCTTCCGCCCACTTCGTGAAATAATCAATGGCCACTACTGCATAGCGAACTCCTCATTTTCCCGTGGGCAGAGCACCAATTAAATCAATTCCCCAGATCGCGAATGGCCACGGGGATGAGATCATCTTTAGCTCGACTAGTGGAGCTCGGGTGATCGTGGCCAACCGCTGGCAATTATCACACCTTCAGACATAGGAAATTGAATCCTTTGATAGAGTTGGCCAATAATATCCTTGCCTTAAATCTTTAAGGCCAGGTTTTGCCCCCCAGCGTGATCCCCACAAAAGACTTCATGCACCTCCTGTAAAATAGTATTGGCCTCATCTGGCAGAACACATCGCAGAAGAGGCAAAGAAAGACCACGTTGGTACAACATCCCATCTACGATTGTATACGTCGGTGCTTGGTAAAGTATCCTCCTCGTGTCGTTTCGCTCTTCAGGTAACTTTCCTGTTGTAAGGTATTCGACTATGGGAGTCATCCAGGTTGGCCTGGTGTCGATCATCTCGACCTCTCTTGTAGTCTCCTGCACGCTTGGCCTTTCCAAGAATTCTACAGGTATCAGGCTCAAGGTTTCGGCCTCCCTGGAGGTGGCGAGTTTTGCTAGAGCATCCGCATTGGAGTTTTGCTCATGAGGGATCTGCTCGACTCGACTATATTCAAAATCAGACATCTTCGTCTTCACCTTGGCCAGGTAGGCTGCCATCTTGGCTCCTCGCACTTGGTATTCCCCTAATACTTGGTTTAACATGAGCTGGGAGTCGTTGTAGCACTGGACAACCTTGGCCTTCAACTCCTTAGCCACTCTAAGTCCAGCCAATAAAGCTTCGTACTCTGCTTCATTATTGGATGCCTCAAACCCGAACCGCAGCGCGGAGTGGAAACGATGCCCCTCTGGGGATATCATAATGATTCCAACTCTGAACCCGTTCTTGTTAGATGAACCATCCATAAAAACTCTCCACATGGCCTGCACCTGTTCTCCCAAAGGTTCCTCTTGGAATCCAGTGCATTCAGCCATGAAATCAGCCAGAGCTTGGCTTTTGATTGCAGTCCGTGGGACATACAATATTTCGAATTGGTTGAGCTCAATAGCCCATTTCAATAGACTCCCCGATGCCTCAGGTTTCTGAAGTACCTGCCTTAAAGGTTGATCGGTCATGACGTGGATTGAATGGGATTGGAATTACGACCTAAGCTTTCTGGAGGCCATGATAAGGCAGAAAACCATCTTTTCCATTAAAGGGTATCGTGATTCAGCTCCGAGAAGTATTTTGCTAATGTAGTAGACCGGTTTTTTAACACGACCCTCTTCTCAGACTAGCACAGCACTAGCCACATCTTCTATAACAGATAAGTAAAGAAAAAGACGCTCTCTTACCATCGGTTTAGACAACACTGGCAGCTCGGCTAGATATGCTTTTAGATCGAGGAAGGCTCGCTCGCATTCCTCGGTCCATTCAAATTTTTTATTCCCCCCGAGCAGGTCATAGAATGGCAAACATTTGTCGGTTGACTTAGAAATAAACCGATTAAGGGATGCCACTCTTCCTGTTAGACTTTGGACGTCCTTTCGCGACCTGGGCGGCGCCATCTTGATCAGTGATTGGATTTTGTCGAGGTTCGCCTCTATCCCTCTAGTGTTGACTATGAACCCTATAAATTTTCCTGATGCCACCCTGAATGTACACTTTTGGGGATTCAGCCTCATACCATACTTCCTCAAGATCTGAAAACATTCCTTCAGATTGGGAACATGGTTATCGGCAGTTTTTGACTTGACCAACATGCCATCAACATACACTTCCATGTTTTTCCCGATCTGATTAGCGAACATCCTATTGACCAATCTCTGATATGTAGCTCCCGCATTCTTCAGCCTGAAGGGCATGACCTTATAACAATAAACGTTGGTTGGAGTCATGAAGCTAGTATGCTCCTAGTCTGTAGGATTCATAGCGATCTGCTTATAACTCAAGTACGCATCCATGAAAGACATGAGCTCGTGCCCCGCAGTGGCATCCACCAATTGGTCAATTCTCGACAAGGGGAAGCAATCTTTGGGGCATGCTTTATTCAGATCAGAAAAGTCGATGTAGGTTCGCCACTTTACGTTGGGCTTCGGGACCAAAACAGGATTGGCGACCCAGATCAGGTATTTTGCCTCGTGAATAAAGCCGCATTTTAAAAGTCGAGCTACTTCCTCTTCTAGGACCGTAGCTCGGGTCGTGCCCAGGCGCCTCTATTACAGGGACTTCGCAGGCATGTTTTTATCCAAGTTAAGGGTATGCATGATGATGCTTGGGTTGATTCCTATCATGTCTTCATGAGACCAGGCGAACACGTCTTGATTTTCTTGTAGAAATTTCAGCAGCTCCGCCTTTCTCTCATTACTAAGGTTTTTCCCGAGCCTAAACACCCTCGAAGGGTCTTTAGGATCGATGTTCACCTCTTCGAGCTCCTCGATGGCCTGGAGCTCGGATCTATCTTCGCCTATTCTTGGGTCTATATCATCACTCAAGGTGGTACCTACGCCATCAGCTTTCTGAGGTTTTTCCATCCCAGGATCAGATCTTACTTCCTGAGATTCCTCGTTATCGCCCTGAATGGCCATCGTCTATTTCCCAGGTCATGACTTTCCCTTCATGGAAATGCTATAGCATTCCCTGGCAGTGAGTTGATCTCCTCGAACTGTACATATCCCCATAGAGGAGGGAAATTTGACTACAAGGTGGCGTACAAAAGTTATGGCTTCGAATGCCATCAACGTAGGCCGACCCAAAATTAAATTGTACGCGGCGGGACAATCGATGACCACAAACTCAAGGAGTTTGGAAACAATTCGTGGTCCCTTACCCAAGGTTATCACTAACTCGATCGTTCCTATCGTTGCCGACCCTTTGCCTGAAAACCCATACAGCATCACGCAGGTGGCCTTCAGCTAGGCTACGAATAACCCCATTTTTTTCTAGCATGGACCGGAACAGCAGGTTCATCGAACTCCCATTATCAACTAGTATTCTCCTAACTCTTCGATTGGCGAGCTGGGCAGTTATGACTAGAGGATTGTTATGTGGGAACTGGACATGACTAGCGCCCTCTTCGGTAAAACTGATTGGTTGCCTCTCCAATCGCTGCTGTTTAGGTAGATGCTGCTCAAGGATAAACTCAACTCCATTATGAGACCTCAGTTCATTGATGTACCTCTTCTGGGCACCTCTGCTCATGCCTGCCAGATGAGGGCCTCCGGAGATGGTGGTTATCTCTCCCCCTATTATGGGAGGAGGGGTATCTTGATTCACCTGGGTCCCGGGCTGGTTTATGGGAGCCTCCGGAGCTTGCTGACTGGTAGGGACTTGATTTTGCATATACTGAGCTAGAGGCCTGACTTTGATGAGTGTCTCGATCTCATCCTTCAAATGCCTACAATCATCTGCGTTGTGACCGATGCCGTTGTGGAATCGACCGAATTTGGAAGGGTCTCTCTTGGCCTTCTGATTTTTCAAGGGCTCTGGCTTTTTACAGGGAAGGCGGGCAGAATTCACTAGGAAAATGTGCTCCCTAGTGTTTGTGAGTTTGGTATAAACCGCGTAGACCGGCAAGAACTTTTCCATGGGCTTGTTCTTCTTTGGACTTTGCTGGCCGCCCTTGCCATTTCCCTTTCTCTTGCCTCCACCCCGTTGGTTATTCTGAGCAATGGTCTGAGTCATTTTTATGACGTCCGTTTCTGCTCCAACGGGCTGGTCAGGGATTTGACTGGTTCCCCTGACCGATGCTCGCGCTTCTTCCAAGTTTATCCATTCCTGGGCCTTGTTCAAGAATTCATCCACACTGCTGACATCTCTCCTCTGGATTTCTTTCCATAGCCCGCCCCCAACAAGGATTCCAGTTCTCAAAGCCACGAGTTTGAAACTATCGTCTGCGTCCCTAGCTCGGGCCGCAACGTTTGCAAACCTGCTCAGATAAGCTTTTAAGGGTTCCCCGGGCAGTTGTTTCACGTTCGCCAGGGTGTCCGCTTTGATGCGAGCCGCTTGAGAGGCTCCAAATGCCCTCTTGAAGTCGGCAGAGAAATTATTCCACGAGCTGATCGACTGTTTCTTACACTGCTTGAACCACTGCCTAGCTAGCCCGATCAAAGTCGAAGGGAATATTAAGCATCTCAGCTCAAGGCTGATATTATGGGCCATCATCAGGGTATTGAACATCCCCAAGTGATCCGATGGGTCCCCGTCCCCATCGAATTTGGATAGATGGGGCATCCGGAAACTCGGTGGGTATGCCGTGGCTGCGATGTTGGGGGCGAAAAGCTCGAGCTCGTCTCCCGAGTCATACTCGTCTTTGCCCTTTTCTGATAAGAGTTTCTTCATTAGTTCCTCCATCTGAGATAACCTTTTCAGAGTCTGGTCCTTGATCCCCTGGTTGTTCTGGGGCTGTTCAACAGCTCCCATTCCATTGTACGCATTAGGCAGGTTATTGTCTCTCCAAGCTTGAGCTTGGTTTGGTGGGATATTCCCATTGTCACGTATTTCGGAAGGACCATCCTCTCATCGAGTATGAATTTCATTTCTGTTCGGATCCTCCCTCTGCGAGTTGAGGTGATCTCGAAGGTCGGTCCTCGAGGCGGCCCAAGGGCCTTGCGCCGAACTTAGATGATTGCGCAAGTCTCCACCGGATCTACCACTTCGGTGGCTCTCGGTCCAATAGCTCCCATTGGAAAAGCTTAGAGCCTGCTGCCGGGGGTGAGGATCCGGGACATTTCTGTGTGCTCGCGGGCGATGGGCAGGAACGACGGGAGGAGGATTCCTTCAGCTATTCCCGTGTGCAGGAATATCTCGAGCAGGACGAGGAGGGGATAGGTATCTTATTGGTGAAGGGGGATGCCTAACTAGTGAAGCGATCCTAGTCCCGTCTGGCTGGATCAAACTAACTCGCGGTCGCTCTATCCCACTGCCTCCAGCTTCCTGCGCCCAGCGATCTGACCACGACACGGGAGGGCTGGCCAGAGCGAGTCGTCTGCGCGAGCTTTCCCCAGACCTCATTTGTGAGCTGCCACGAGCCCTTCTGGGTGCGTTCGACGGTGGAGCCGAACTTGGAGTTGAAGTTCTGACTGATCGGCTGACTTGCTGATGGGCCCTGGGAAACTCCTCAAACATAGTTTCTTGGTTATGGTGCGACATGGGCGCAGAACTCAGGGTTGAGGTTCTAACAGACCGACTGGGTCTGGGCCGACTATCCCTGCGGGACTTGTGAGTCGTGCTTTGCCTCTTTTCAATGTTAATGTCGGTTGCAAGAGGGGGTAGCCGGGCCAAGACCTCCTCGATTTTCTTATTCGCTTTGGTTAGATGACTCCTCAACTGCATGTTCTCCATTTCTATCACCGTCAGGTAACCCGAGTTCAGATTTGGCGGTAGGGGCGCCAAACTTCCAGTGTCGTCATGGCCCATCGGCTGCTTTCCCGATCGCTGCTCAACCTCTAGGTCTGGTTCGTTGGATATGGCGGCATGGTGGGCCTCCTGCCCACCATGTTGATCTGCCTCGTTACCATGCCTCGAATGAGTAACCACCATGATCAAGTTTTCGCGATAACACTAATCTAATTCCTCTCAATGAAAGCACCAAACTGTTGATGCGGTTTTTCACCAACATTAAATTATATGAATAAATAGGATGGATTAGTACTTGATTGATACACCATAATATGAAAATGATAACAATCGAGAATGCGGAAACTAATTGCAAAGAAAGATGGTCACTTCTTTTTTGGGTGGTTCGGAGGTTAAAATCCCCCTAGTCCACCAGTCAATATTATTGATATATCCTTACTATTTCGTACAAATTATTTTCTTTACAAGAAGAATCCAACCCTTTGCACTATCCAGGGTTTCGATATTTATAGGAGATTGATCCCTGGGTAAGGGTTGGGGCCATCCCGTGATCCTTTTGACCCCTCAAATCATATCTCTTACATCAATGATTTATATTTACATTTTATATTATGGTGAAGTGTGGTCTAATCAACAGGTAAAGATGGGCAATGGGCCGCATGACCCAAACCAGGTGTGGGATGTCTGAACACGCATGTCGCATGTTTATATTGCATATCCGAGAATTCAAGAATAGAACAGACACGTAATGTCTGGTATACGCACGTTATTATTGCGTGGTTTACTTTATAAGAATAGAACATACCTCCGATGCACCACGAGCTTAATGTGGCACTAGCTCGTGGCTTCTACTATGCCAACACAATGGCTCTGAGCGATGAGCAGCTAAATGATCCATCAGCTTGGGCTAGTTGTTTAGGGGACTGTAACAAACAGCTCCGGGTGGACGGTTGACACATGGCAGATCGATTTAGGCCCTTTTCTAGCTCGACAAAGTGCATGCGGATATTCAAGGCGTACAGTAGTTTAATACCTAAGTCTTTTTTTTATAGCGTATATACCTTCCGTCAACATTTCTTCACAACCTATGTATTTGACGTTAAATTTGATTTAAAGTACTAAGTAGATGTATACGTGGAAATCTTTGATTAGGTCCACATCAAGTTTTTTTTACTTTTTATTTAAAATCATTGAAATGTTTAAATATTACATAAAAAAAATTTAAAATCTAATAAAAAATTATGTACTATTTAAATTTTTTTTTAAGAAACAAATGCTCTTCAGTTTGATAAACCTAAATTTATTCCTCAAAATTATGATTCAAAATCATTATCACTCATAATCCAAAAATATGTTCATGTTGATTATACCAACTCAAATATATTCATCAACCCGTTCATCTTCTTCAAATAAAATTTTCCAAATCAAACAGCTGAACTTAAAGCATAGTTTGAGACACCACCAGAAGCATAAAAAATATAGGATTTGGTCATCTAAAAAATTTAAACACGGAATCCAAATCCAACAAAATTTATCTGTTCAAACAATCTGTTCAAATAATCTAAATCAAAAAATTTATGTGTCTTGCCTAGCCAGTAGCCTATTTCTCCTTTAGTCCTTCAAAACCATTGAAGCTCGCCATCAACCCATCAAAGTTCATGTCACCCCTCGCCGATCTCACAGAGGCAACGACCTCATCATCGTCCATCTCCACCAGATTTGTCGCCCCAGCTCACGCACATCGCATCCTGTCACAATGAAAAAACAAAAAACCCAAAAAACTAGATCCATCCAACTCAAAGCTTGCCTGAACCACCTTGAAGCCTTCAAACTTGTCATACCACAAAGGACCAAAACCCAGAAAACGTGCTCCGCAGATGCCCGCTACCAAAAACCCAACCCTTCACCGACCTAGAATGGATTTTTAATATTTTTTATTTTTATTAAGCTTTAAATGTTTCTTTTATGAATTTTTAAAATTAAAAAAAATAGACCAATGAGAAATTAACACGTAGGTAATTATTTGACACTTAACGGTTGGATACCTACGGTTGTCAAAAAAGTGTGACGGAAGGTATTTATGCTGTAAAAAAAAGGACTTAGGTATTAAACTACTAATTTTGAAAAACTTAGTTTCACTGCTAATTACTCTACATATTTATATTATCAATAATAATAATAATAATGTGGAGAATAATAAAAGTAATAACTTAGAAACATTAATCATATACTTTACAATTCATCAAATATTATAAATCATAGCTAATAGTAAAAGTATATACATATATTTAGCAGATTAGTCAAAAACTTCGAATATGATCCTCTATATATATATCCAAAATTAAGAGATACTTTGAAAATTATCACTTCTTATCACATATATATTTTTATAGAGTTTATATGATGTATACAACAAAATATAAACATTAATGCATAATAAAAATATTATCTTGTGAGAATTAAAATCATTAATGAAGTCACAATTTTCTACATTCATATTTTGTTCGTCAATATATATTACACAATTTTAATTTTTTAAATTGATAATCTCTTTTTTTATTTAAATGTTTATACTTAATGTGTGTTGAAACAGGGTGTATTAAGAAATAAAGTTTATGGTTTAAAATTATATAAAAAAAGTTATGTTAATTTACACAATGCTATATTTATAATTAATTAATTAATTAGAAATGAGTGAAAAGAAAGAAAAAAATAGCGTGGCAATAAAATTACCTTGCATTATCATAAGTTTTGGATGAGTTGAGCAGTGTTTTGACTAACTTTGAAATGGAAAGATTGCTTGTTCTTTTGTGGCATATATGGTTTCGAAGGAATAAGCATATTCATGACAGGATTTGTTTTAATACTGATATGGTGGTGCAGTGCTCATTAGATTATTTATGTCGATTTCGAGAAGCTAATTGAAAACCAAACCACCCTTCCTCAGTCCAACAAGACAGACCATGCTAGGTACCACCATCTTTAGGTGTGGTGAAAGTAAACTCTAATGCAACCATTAATCATGAGAAGCGAAAAGTGGGGCTGGGGTGATTATACATGACAGTGTTGGCCTCGGGCATCTCTCTACTTGAACCCACGTTCTCTCCTGAAATAGTTGAGGCGAAAGGTGTCATCACTACTAGAAAAATTGCTTTTAGCATCAATTCAAGAGGCGACATTTATTCCATTGTCGCAATTGTCGAATCCCAATAGCGTTGGTTACCGACTAACGCTAACGATCAAAGGTAACAGTTAAGAACCAGTGCTACAAGTGTCAGTTGCATCTTATACAGACCAACCCTTTAGTCTTCATTTGCCTTAATTTCAACCAGAAGTTTTAGTGTTGCAACATTCTGTCAGTTTCCCCTTATTTAATAAAATATTGAAAACAAATAAAAAAATTAGCTCTCATAACTCTACAAAATAGGGATATTTTACCACATTTTATAGCTAAATATTGTTCAATTCTTGAGTTTTTAAGTAATTTGTTAATTTTGTAAGTAAATTTAAATTTATTAGCTCTATTATTTTATAGATTTTTGTGTGTTTTTATAATTATTTTTGTTTAAATTTGTGTGTTTGAATTATTTATTATTTTCTTTCTTTAATTTCTAAGAATTTTGTTGTAGTTTGGCATTCTTGAATAGAAGAAAAGAGAAGAAATTAAAACTAAAAGAAATTGTGAATAAGTGGTATTTTGCAGGAAAAAATAAAAAGTTTATTTTTAAAGCCCTAAAAGCTACCAAACTTTGTTGCTATAGTGATTTGTGTAGCTACAGTGCCCCCACTTTCTACAGTGTTCGTGCCACTACATCAAAAACTATCGCAAACCTTCACAAAAAAATTACAACGGGTTCTCCCATGGGTGCTTCAATGGTACTTTAATAGTGGTATATGGTGATGGGAGTTGTTATGATTGGTTAAATACATAGTTAAATTGGTTAGGCACGAAGAGGTTCAATGTAATACCCCAAATGTCCTAATAAGGTTTAGGGCCTTGATTAGGAGGCCGGGAGGGCCATAGTTGATTTATTATATTATTAAATGATTATATGCATGTGTTAGGTGTATTAAATATGCATGTGAACCCATTTTTAAGAAATTGGGTAATTTTCATATTTTGGTCATTTCGGGCATATTTGGCATATATGTGATATGCGTGTGGTGCTTTATTACTATTTGTTTATGCCAGGGTTACCCAGCATGAGACGATCCTAGGAGGTAAGCTTGTGGGAATGTCACAACGAGATTTATTCTTGACTCAGAGTGAGTCAACGGGTATTTAGAGCATTACCGGATTATTGGGTAATGGGAATAAATATTTGATGATAAATTGGGAGTTAGTAAGATCAGGGGGAAATTATGGAGGTTTTGACTATTTTGCCCCCGGGGATGTTTTTAGGACCCCGAGCGTTAGGATTTGTTTGAGGCTACTTAAGCTTGAAGTAACCTTTTAAGAAATAAAAAAACGTTCAGGACGTTCTCTCTCCCTCTAAGTTCCATTTTCGTCTCCCGGTCGCATTTTCGAAGGTAACTCGAGTTCTAGGACTCGGATTCAAGTGAGGATTGAGGTATCGCGATCCTAGGAAAGATTAGAAGCTTATTAGCTGGAGGATTTAGTTGGAAACAACTCAAATGGAGGTAATTCAAGTTTTAAGTTCTAAGTTTTTAAGTTTTTAAGCTTGAATTGGACTTTGTGTTTAGATGAGTTTCTGATTGAATTAAAGCTCGGGATTTATGGGTTTTGGATCATGGGGATGTTTGGGAACTTTGATTTTTGAGTTTGGAGATGTTTGGATAAGTTTTTGGAAGGTTTTAAAAGGTTTAAAATGGGGAAAAATGGCTGGTCCGAGGTTGGGCCCGACCCTATTCTTGGGCGCCGCGACCCAGGCTCGAAGAAGCAGGTGGAGTGTTTTCAAAGGGCTGGGGGTCGCGGCGCTTGGTGCTATTTTTGGCCAAATTAATTTTTTGAGTGTGGGAACTCAAACCTTAGGCCTTGGGATCGTTCCTACTACCCGGTTTAGTGGGATTTGATGTCTCGGAGGCTAGGTCTTGGTTCCGGGATTGGTTTTAGAACTTGAACTCATTGGATCACCATTTTGTGGTTGTGACTAGGTTATCACTAGAGGCTTGGAGTAAGGATTGTGCTTGTGGCTCGTTTATTTGCAACCTGTGCTTGGACCACAGGTAAGAAAATTTCACCCTATGTACGTATGACATGCATGGTTATTCTTGATGCATGTTGGATGTTTAAATGTGACATGCATGGTTATTGTTGAGGCATGTCAAGTGATTAAATGTGATGCATGTGTTGCACAAGAAACATGTGATTAGGGCATGCTATGAATATTGAATATGAGATTGTTCAGAGCTTGAGCCTCTGTGTTTATGCATGGTCCTAATTATGTTAGCAATTGTTAAGTAAGCATGCTGAATGCCCTGTATTCGTATATTTAACATATGATATATGTTTGGTAGCATTGCTTACTTGTGTATGGCACTGATTAGTCAGGGTCGGCACTGGTCGAGTATTAGTGACCTGAGAGTCAGAAACAACATAAGCGTCATGAACGCAGGGCCGATAAAAGATTAGATCTAATTGATATCAGTGTTGAATGACTCTGGGAGCATTGATGCTGGACCGACCCTAAGGTCGATGAAAATTATAAGCTCTTGAATAGTCTAGGGCTCGCTACTCAGAGCCAGGGCCAAAGGCCTAGGTGACTGTTTGTCACATGGCTAGGGAGCGGAATCCCATGGTTATGACTCTATGGTCATGCGATAGGTTATATTGGTGACTAGTTCATCGAGCACCTATCTTGTTTAAGCTAGTGAAATGATCACTTATCTGCAAATCCCCGGTGACCCTATTGTCGTATGGCTAATGGGAACGGAACCCACCTTAATGACTATCACAATTGTCACTCTTCTATTTGAGGCTAAAAGCCCGAGATGATTATTATGATCATCAGTTAATGTTGTATATTCATCATTACGTGAACTCATTTGCCTGCTTGAATATGGCTATATTTGCTAGGCGTGTGCCTTATGATTTGATGTCATGATATGACTGTTCATGAGCATATTGAGTTTTCTTGCTGGGCTTCGGCTCACGGGTGCTATGTGGTGCAGGTAAAGGTAAAAGAAAGCTAGACCATCCTTGAGTTAGAGAGCTTAGGTGATGATGTGTACATATGTAGCTGCTCGACCGCCATGGGCGAGGTTTAAAGGAGAAGAACTAGGGATAAACCCTGTTTTGCCGCTTAGATCGGCTGGTTGTAAATATTTTGTTGTAATAAACCTTTAAATTATATTTTTGGGATCCCAATGTATATAATAAATGTTCTAATGAAACGTTATATCTTAACCAAAAAATTTAATCCCTAAACCGCTAATCATACTTAGTGACACGATTTTGGCCAAATGACTCGATTAGCGAGTTTAGCACTGTTTATAAGGCACACCGTAACGGTCCCTGGAGTGTAGGGCGTTACAATCAGTTCATTGGTAGAGCATGCTTGTCACCCGTTCATTGGAATGAAATGGGTAAAATGTTGATTTTGGATCCTGAGGTAGTTCAGGGGATCATTGAGATTATTAGAGGTTAGAGCTTGGGTGCTCACTTCTCGGAGTAAATGGAAAAGTGTTACTGAATTGAAAAGCAGGAACATGGAGTTCCAGGTAGAAGAATGCATCTTCCTTAAAAGTATCACCGTGGAAAGGGATGATGAGTTAGGGGCAAGTTGAGCCCTATAGTAATATAATTGTTTGAGTCCTGCATAGGACTGGTCATATTGACTTTGGTGCGATCTTATCTTTGACACTGTCAGTTGTGAACAGTGTATTTTGTATTTCCATGCTGGGGACATGGGTTAGAGGAAACTCATGAGTTGAGTTATGAGAATCTGGAGATTGAGGCTAAGGTATCCTGTAAAGAATAACCAGTCCACATATGAGACAGAAAGAATAAGGTTCTGAGGAACAAATTATACCTTGGGTCAAGGTAATATTACAGAAGCAGTGAGGTCGAGGGAACGACCTGGGAAATCGGAATTAGTTGTGAAGGATTCTTATTCCGAGCAGTTCAGATAAATTTCGAGGATGAAATTTCTGTAAGGATGGGATAGTTGTAATGTCCCAAATTTCCTAATAAGGTTTAGGACATTGATTAGGACACTACAACAATATTTAGTATATATTACATTAAAGAATAGCATATATTTAGAAGTGCTATTATTGTTGTGGGATTAAAAACACACGGAAGACATATTTTGGCGCCATATGAATAAAACTCAGGCGCCAAAATGAATTTTTTTTGTTAGTCTCATCTGCCAAATCCCTAAATCTAAGTTACCCGAAAGATTTCTCTCAGCCTCCATCTCTCACTCACGAAGACTCACTCCGCCCTCTCCGCCCTCACGAAGTCTCTCTCTCGTATTTCTCCTGAAGATGAACCCAAGTGTCCGGTCATCATTTTCATCAATTCCAAAAGTGGAGGCCAACTTGGTGGTGATCTTCTTGTGACCTGTAGGTCTCTTCTCAACGAAAACCAGGTATATTTATAAACCCTTTATATATAAATTGTGTTTGTGTGTGTGAGTGTGACGCTGATTTGGAAGATGCTAATTTTCTTCAGGTTTTTGATTTGGGGGAAGAAGGTCCGGATAAGACTTTGCGCCGAATTTATGTTAATCTTGCAAAGTTACAGAGGGAAGGAGATAAGTTTGCCACTCATATTCAGGAGAACTTGAGATTAATTGTGAGTTTTTATTAAAAATTTTAGTCTTACCCTTTATGATGATATAATATTATATAGAATATGATGACTCTTTTTAAATTTGTAATTGGAGAGTTGACATGTATTTTGCTCTCTTTAGGTTGCAGGTGGTGATGGAACCGCAGGGTGGCTTCTTGGAGTTGTTTCTGATCTCAAGTTATCTCATCCACCAACAATTGTAACAGTGCCCTTAGGAACAGGAAACAATCTTCCATTTGCATTTGGCTGGGTAGGAAGAACATGAACATTTCAAATCACTTCTACTTGTTCATTATACCTGTTAAAGCTTTCTTTACCGATTCAGATATATATATCGTTGTGGCATATCCTTTCATCTTGTTTTGACTCATAAGCCACTTCTTGATGATATGTTTGATGTTGAGCTGAATCTTTTAATGTTAAAACCCCTGAAAAAGTGTTGATATTCACATTTACTGAAGAAAAAAAATCATACTTTATTTAAGCTACTGAGTACAGAAACTATTTTCATTTACCGTGTTATGAACTTCAGTTTAATAAGTAGCCATATTAATTGGTGCTACAGGGGAAGAAAAATCCTGGGACAGATGAAAATGCGGTAAAGTCATTTTTGCGTCAAGTAATGGATGCTAAGGAAATGAAAATCGACAGGTCAGAGCAGTTGTTACTTTCTTTAGCACTTATTTTTTTTTCTATGAAATCTTCTGTCGTTCTCGGCTGTAGGTACTAATTGTTTTTCCCTATTTGATTGTGAATAGCTGGCATATTATGATGAGGATGCGGGCTCCAAAAGAAGGTCCATGTGACCCTATTGCTCCTCTGAAATGGATATTTTTTACTTGCTGTTATATGAATGTTTCTCTTCTTATTCAGGCTTGCTTATTCACGAGGTAGCCAATATACTTAGCAGTTATTTTCTATTTTATTTATGTGTCTTTGTTCCTTGCTTTGATTTTGCATTTATGTGATAGATTGCAAAACCTTGTTACGTGCAAGCTAAAAATCAAGGATTCAATATCACAGTGGAGTGATTTCTATGACACATGGGTCCTTTTTTTAACTTTTAAAACAATTGCATTTGCATGTGACACTTGTTGAACTAAAAACTTTCCCTCTTGTTTAAAGATTCAGAGTGTATTTTTTTTTTCATTATGCTTGTAAGTTTAAAAATTGGGATGGCAATCAGGTGTTTAATGGAGTTGTTGATAAAAATTCAGGGCTGTTTTTAAGCTTTCCTTGGTTCTATTTATGTTTTGTTATGGCTTGTTTAGATTGAGAATTTAGGTTTTGGGATTTTGAAAAATGGTTTCGCTATCTCATTCTCTAGTTGTAATTCTGAAAAGCCAGTTTCAGATCTTCTTTGGATGCTGATTCAAGTGACATGCATTTGTTTTGTTCAAACTGAAATCAAAATCGTATTGAAAAACACAATATTATGTTCTACAAATATTTTTACTGAATTCCAAATAAAATAGAACATGAATAACTTGTGTAGGGTAATTTAATGTGCTCTCAGCTTTATTTTTTTTTCATGGGAGTTTTTGATGTTGGTTCTTTGCTAGGCACTTATTTTTGCAAAAGAATTAGCTATACCTGGAAATGGAGAGAAAGAGTCAAATTTGAGCAAGAAAAATGCTCACAAACTCAATGATTTATAAGGTAATTTCTCAGTTTTTGTTGGAATAAATTAACAAACAGCAAGCCATTTTAGCTTTTGATGTTCATTACTTAATTGCTATAACTAATGAGAAGACATGACAAACTTCTATATTTGTCTTTGTTCCTTGCTTTGATTTTGCATTTATGTGATAGATTGCAAAACCTTGTTATGTGCATAAAGGGAATCATATATTTTGAGAATGGTTTATTTATGGTTTTGCATTTTGAGAATGGGATTAGTCAATGAGTAATGATCTTGAAATTATTACCAGGTCGTTGAGCATGGTCTGGGACATCTGCCATTTACAGAAAAACAGGTGGTCACTCCAACTGGTAAGCTGACAGTCAAATGGAATTTTTTAGTTCTTTGTCCCTTTCAGTTTTCATTTTTAATGGGTTCCTTCAGCTTATATGTGAAAAATTACTTATCATATTGTAACTTTTCCTTTTTTCTTTTTTTAAACATGAATTTTTTTTGCATATGAGTAACATTAGCTTCTTGTCTGAATGTGAGGGCATTAACTGTTTAGCCTCAACAATTAAGTGCCACTACTCATATTAGAAAAGCAAAGCATATGTCAGTATTGCAAATCTCTAAAAAGGAAAATATAATATTAACTGTCCTAATATGACAGTTTAGGACCCATGCTTCATATGCATGTTTGTTGTTCAAAGACTAAAGTTAGTTTATGCTGTATAGATGACACCTTCATTATTTTGTTTTCTTTTGGTGATGGGAGCTTTTAAACTTGCTTTGCAATTGGACACTGTGGTGTCAAGCTGTGATATTTTAGTTTTTCATGATGTTAGGCAATAGAATTATTGGATTTGGAATTCTTAGTCAATATGCAATTGGGTCTTGTGAATTTATATTTCTTTTGACTTGATGTAGATGCAGTTTCTAAATATGTTAACTTTATTTAAAATTATTACAATAATAATGATGACAAGATTTTGATAACCTTTCTTCTCTTTCAAATGGATTTGCAATGAAGTCATGCAGTCATTCAATTGTATAACTGCATATGGTATATACTATTTGGAATCACTTTCTAGTTGTAGAAAAGCCTTGGCTTTTCATGGTTAGATTTGCAGGAAAATTAATCAATGGCCAAATTTTCCTAACAGAAAAAGAAAAAAGAAAGCCTGTAGTCTGATTCATGTGCAGTGTTAGGATCATTTAAGGGTAATCATTCATACATAAAGTAATAATAAGGGTAATCTTTCAATGTATAAATAACTAAATATAAATACATAATGATGTTGAGTAATTATTAATAATATCCACTCCCCATCCTCGAATACTCACTCTAAGGATATATGAATATATAATACTTTTGAGTGTTTATTATTTTAATTTTTTTTTGGATCCCTACTGCACCAAGTCCAAAAACATGCCATTTTTTTTAATTTCTTAATTTCCAGTGGTTTTTTTGCTCTAATATGTGTATTTAAATAATTTTAAGATGCTACAAAAGAATTTTTTCTAGAAAGTTGCATGAAACTCATTTTTGGCATACAATCTGAATTTTTTTAGTTATGCTGAATTTCAAGAAAGCTTGTCATATTCTTTTGATTTTTGAGTGGTTTATTTGATTTTTCTCTTTTTGACGTGCTATTCATTTTATGTTGGTACCCAGCCTTGCCAATTCCAAAAGATCTTACTTTGTACATTTGATTTCTTGTTCTTTTCTATTATTGGGTATATATTAATGTATTCATTATTGATGAGATTTAAGTGTTGATCATATGTAATTATTCCATTAAACTGATACAATGTAAACCATGTTTTGTGAAAATACCTCAAAGAACCATGTGTGTGTTGCTGCATCTACTTTTTGAAATTATTAAAAACATGTATGATGTACACTTTGTGAGATGTTTAGATTTAGTTCTTTCTCTGTACCACCTGTATCTGTTTTAATTTATAACTAGAAAATATTATTATATTTCATTCATGATCTCACTTTTATTTATTCTTATAGTTTGAACTTGTGTAATTTATAACTAGAAATCATTATGCAGAAGCTTGTTGACTTGATTGGAATAACATCCATTATGGAGGTATACTACTTTTTACCATTTCTTGATGTTATATAACTTCATTTCTTTGTCCTCTGTTTTGTTGTAATGTATTCTTTTGTATATTGATGTAGTGGTAGTTTAGCTACCTTTTTCTTTTTTCTTAGTTTTTTGTTTTGATGCGATACTTGTGGTGGTTTTCACCACTCACTGTCTTGTAATATTCATTTATTAACACAAGTTGTTTTTTTTTTTTTTTTTTATAAAAAAAAAAGGTTTTTCCTAGCTTCTTTAAAAACAAAGATTCAATTTTGCTGCTTCTTTCAAATTGGCATCTCCTGGTATTTTAATACGAAATATAATAGCATATCTGCCTTTTGTGACCTGACAATATAGAAGTTTTTGGTTTAATTTGAGATTTTATCAGTGCTTTACAATGTCATGGTTCTGAATTATCAGTTGATCAAAGAGAAACATTGTCCTTACCCCCAAAAATGTGCAGGTATTTTCTTTGGGTTTGTTATTGTGGTACTTGTATTCTGCCTTTACCTTGACCATCTTTATCTGCTTTAATGTTATTCTGAACGTCTGCAAATAAATATTTGGTTTTCTTGATGATCTTTATTCTAATTCCATTTGTTTATGCTATCAGGATTTTTAGGATGATCTTTATTCTTGATGATCTGAGTAATTTTTAGGATGTTCTAGGCGTCTACAGTTTACTAGGCTTTGAAAGTGCTTATAAATGAATGATTGTTTGTCTTTTGGTCTCAAAAATCAAATCCTTGACTCACTTTGGAATTAATTCACCGAAAGTAAATGAAACTTTTAGGTAAATGAAGAGTGATTTTAAAATCAATTAATTAATAAGTTTATTAACCATATAACTATTGAGTATTCTCTTGCCGGCAACACTTAGTCAATACTTTACTATTTGTATTTGTTAGTGTCTTTAGTTCTGTTAGTATTACTGTTTGGTTTGTTAATATAGACTCTTCCTGTAACTGATTGTAGTTAGTCTCTACCATGGTTAGAATTGCTTGTGTTGGTCTTTTTGTAGTTACCTCTCCTTTTGTCCTTTTTGCTGTATTTTTTTTTGTATGAAGTTATTGATTTATGCATGTTCTATTATCTGATTTTATTAAGCTTTTGACTTAGGCGACCTAGCGCTCTGAAGACTCTTTTTAGTCTGTAAGGATCCCAAGGACGGAGCTTTGGGACCAAACTGGGAAGGACCCTATCAAATAATAGAGGTTGTGAAGGAAGGGACCTTTAAACTAGCTCAGCTTAATGGAGAAACAGTCCCACAAACTTGGAACATTGTACACCTAAAGAAATATTATCAATAGTCGTACTTTTGTAAGGCTGAATTATAAAAGCCACCCTTTTTTATTAAGCCAAGAAAAATGGAGTATGGCCAGTTGCTCTCCGATGGGAAGTTGTGTACGACCAAAGTACCTCAGGAAATTGCTCCGGCCATGCCCCCTTAGCTTCTTCAAGTATTTTCTTTAGAGTATCCTTTAGTGTTTTATTGACTTCTTCGACTTGTCCATTTGCTTGAGGATGAGCGACTGAAGAAAAGCTCTTGATAATTCCATGTCGTTCGCAAAAATCCGTGAACAGATCACTATCAAACTGCGTGCTGTTGTCTGAGGCAATCTTCCTTGGCAATCCATAGTGACATACAATGTTTTTTCATAAAATCCAGCACTTTCTTGGTTGTTATGGTTGCAAGTGGCTCAACTTCGGCCCATTTAGTGAAGTAATCAATAGCAACCACAGCGTACTTGACGCTGCCCTTTCCTGTAGGCAGAAATCCGATTAAATCTATACCCCAGACTGCGAATGGCCACGAACTTTGCATCTATTTTAGCTCATTAGGGGATGCTCGTGGAATTTTGGAGAACCTCTGGCACTTGTCGCTCCTCTGCACAAATTCCATCGAGTCTTCATTCATTGTTGGCCAGAAGTATCCTTGCGTTAGGATCTTCTTCGATAAGCTCTGCCCCCCAGCATGGTCCCCACAAAAGCCTTCGTGGACCTCTTTCATCAATTCTTTGGTCTTCTCCTTTGAAATACATCTGAGGAATGGCATTGAGTATCCTCTTCGGTCATGATTCCTTCGACTAGGATATTCCAAGCAGCCTGCCGCTGAAGGGTTCTAGCTTTGTTTCTGTCCGTCGGTAAGATGCCCTGCGTAAGGTACTCTATGTAAGGTGTCATCCATGTATCGACCGCCTGAATAACCAAAGAGGTCTCCTCTACTTGGATGCTTGGCAGGGATAGTCGCTCAACTGGCACTATGTTCAGAGTGTCAGCATCTTTCGCACTTGTCAATTTGGCCAAGGCGTCAGCGTTTGAATTCTGGTCGAGAGATACTTGCTGGAGGGTGTATTTGTCAAACTACGCCAATAGATCGTTTGTTTTGTTTAAGTAAGCAACCATTTTTAAACCTCGGGCCTGGTATTCTCCCATGATCTGATTTACTACTAGCTGAGAGTCACTGTAGATGTCAAGTGCCTTTATGTTCATGTCCATGGCCAACCATAACCCAATGAGCAGTGCTTCATACTCGGCCTCATTGTTAGAAGCAGTGAAGTCAAACCTGATTGCGCAGTGAAATTGATGCCCTTCAGGCGTTATCAAAATCACTCCTGCTCCTGCGTGATGTTCATTAGAAGAGCCATCTGTGTATAACTTCCATGAGGGAGTTTGGTTTTAAGGCTCGGGCTCTTCAGGCGCTTCAGGCTGCTCGCTATCTGGAAGTCCAGTGAACTCTGCGATGAAGTCAGCCAGGGCTTTCCCTTTTATCGCTGCTCGTGGAAAGTAAGAGATATCGTACTCCCCAAGTTCAACCGCCCATTTCAATAATCTGCCTATGGCTTTTGGCTTCTGCAGAACTTGTTGTAGGGGCTGGTTGGTCAAAAGTGTGATTGGGTGAGCTTGAAAGTAGGGCCGCAACTTTCTGGAGGCTAAGATTAAGCAATAAGCTAATTTTTCAATGGGTGGATATTGTAGCTCCGCTCCAATTAGCCTCTTGTTAACATAATAAACATGTACGCCCTAATTTTCCACTGGCTATTAGCGAGCTGAGATATGGCATAATTATATCAGCCACGTGGATACCACGTGGCCGGAGCTGCAGTTGTCGGGTCCCACCTCTTTAGCTCGAGGTAGCCAAAGGTTTATCAAGATTATTCAAGAGCCGAATCAGAAATATGAAGACCGTGGGTCAAGAAGGCACCCAGCTCGAGGCACGAGCTGGGGTTGGAAGCTGTGACCCTTTATAAAGTCAACCACGCAATGTAAACGTGCATATATCAGACATCACGTGTCTGATATATCCCTGAATTCTCGGACACGCCGCATGAACGTGCCTGTTCAGGCACCCACGACTGGGTTGGGCCGTGCGGCCCATTATCCCCCTTACCTATTGATTAGACCACACTTCATTTGTCAGGTTTTAGGAATTAATCATGAATGTCACAGAAGTGACATGATGGGTAAGGAGGTCATGGGATGACCCTCCCCCCCCCCCCCCCCTTACCAACTCCCAGGTGCCCTCTCCTATAAATATGGAGACCCTGGGAGTTGCAAAGGGTTGGATTCAATTGTGTAACGAAACATCCTGTAAAAGAATATCAGAAATATACCAATAATATAGGCTGGTGGAGTAGAAGGATTTTAACCTTTGAACCACCTAAAAACGTAGTCGTATCTTCAGTTCATATTAAGATCATTCATCTGTTTCAGTTCATCATTCAGCACTAATCTCTTTCTCTTATTTTCTTAATTACCTGTTGGGGAAGAACCGCATCAACAGATTAGTGATTTCATTGAGAGCTTGTTAGATTGGTGCTATCGCAAATATCCAACCATGGTGATAACTCGATCAAGACACGGTAATGAGGCGGACCAGCATGATGGGCAGGAGGCCCATCATGCCGCCATCTCCGGTGAGCAAAACCTCGAAGTTCAGAAGCGGACAGGCAAGTAGCCAATAGGCCAGGATGACACCGGAAGTTCGGCACCCCGACCACCTAATCCAAACCCGGACTTTTACACGGCAGTAGAGATGGAGAATGCTCAGCTGAGGAGTCAGCTGGCGAAAGCTAATCAGCAGATTAAGGAGGTGTTGGCCCGACTACCCCCTCTTACAACCGACGCTAACGTCGGAAAGAGGCAAGGCGAGACTCATAAGTCCCACCGGGGTAATCGGTCCAGGCCTAGTCGCTTGGCCAAACCTCCG
This sequence comes from Humulus lupulus, assembly GCF_963169125.1. Lineage (NCBI taxonomy): Eukaryota > Viridiplantae > Streptophyta > Magnoliopsida > Rosales > Cannabaceae > Humulus > Humulus lupulus. The sequence continues at coordinate 92,075,264 of NC_084795.1, forward strand.
ACGTCCAACTCTACTCCCTCATCGTACCGCCGAGAGGCAATCTTCGAAGAAATACCCAGGGTCGAGCAACACTATAGCCGCTCGATCTGAACTTCAACTCCCAGCTCACTGCCAGCCTCGAGTGCGCCCAGGAGGGCTAAAGGGAATTCTAGAAGGAGATCTAGGGAGGGCTCACAGCGACAGCTCGTCCTAGCCAGCCGTCCTGCGCCCCGCTCAGATCCCCAGGCGTAGGGCCCGCAAGTTGGCATGGCCGAAAGGCCCCTACCTAACCTGATCCGCTCTAACGGAACCAGGATTGCATCCCCGGTTAGACATCCTCCTTCACCGATAAGATATCTGTCTCCTCCTCGGCCTGTCCGAGATATTCCAGCTTATGGGAGCAGTAGGAGAAACCCACCATCTGCAGGACCGTCCCATCGTAGCAGGGTGCCCAGAGAACTCCTGGATCCTCACCCCCAGAGCAGACTCCGAGCTTCTCTAACGGGAGCTACTAGACTGGAAGTCGCCGAAGTGACCTTTCTGGCAGAGACCTGCGCCAACGCCTAAGCTCGGCGCAAAATCCTCAAGCCACCCCGAGGGGTGACCTACGGGATCGCCTTAACTCTCATAGGGGGGACCCGGTAGGAAGTGGCAGTCATGCTCGCTCAAAGGGAGACCTGTCCGAGGTACGTGACGGCGGGAATGTCCCAAATAACCTGTCTCAAGATAGGAGGGGCAATAACCCACCAAACATATACCATGGGTCCGGAGTTGTTGAACAGCCCCGGAATAACCAAGGAGATCAGGACAAAACCCTTGAGCGCCTGGCTCAGATGGAGGAGCTAATGAGGAAGCTCCTGTCGGAGAAAGAAAAAGACGAATATGACTCGGGGGACGAGCTTGAGCTCTTCACCCCCAGCATAGCAGCAACGGCATACCCGCCCGGTTTCCGTATGCCGCACCTGTCCAAATTCAACAGAGACGGAGATCCATCAGATCATCTGGGTATGTTCAATACCCTGATGATGGCCCACAACATTGGCCCCGAGCTAAGGTGTTTAGTATTTTCCTCCACACTGACTGGGTCGACCATGCAGTGGTTCAAACAAAACAAGAAACAGTCAATCAGCTCCTGGAAAACTTTCTCTGCTGACTTCAAAAGAGCATTCTGAGCCTCCCAGGCTGCCCGCGTCAAGGCCGACTCCCTGGCTAACGTGAGGCAACAACCCGATGAACCTTTGAAGGATTACCTGAGCAGGTTCGCTAATGTCGTTGCACGAGCCAGAGACGCAGATGACAGCTCCAAGCTCATGGCGTTGAGAACTGGAATCCTCGTCGGAGGGGGACTCTGGAATGAGATATAAAGGAAGGGAGTCAGCTCAGTAAATGAATTCCTAAATAGGGCCCAGGGGTGGATCAACTTGGAGGAGGCCCAACCCTGAGCTGCAGGAACCAGCCAGGTCCCTGAGCAGCCCGCTGGAGTGGGAACGGAGGTCGTGACAGCGACCGAGAACATTACACAGAATAACCAGTCTGGTGGAGGCAAGAGAAAGGGGAATAGCGAGGGCAACTAGCACGGCCCCAAGAAGAATAAGTCCGTGAAAAAATTTAAGCCGGTCTACGTGACTTATACAGAGTTCACCCATTCTAGGGAGAACATCTTCCTAGCAAACTCTGCTCGTCTCCCTTGGAAGAAGCTGGAGTCGTTAATGCACCAGAAGGGGAAGCGAGACACCTCCAAGTTTTGCCGTTTCCACAACGACGTTGGCCACAATACCGATGATTGTAGACACCTGAAACATGAGATCAAGACTCTTATCAGAGCCGGCCCCTTGGCTTAGTATGCGCAGAATAGGGTTCTAGCAAGCCGACCTGCTCCGGAAGCCCCGGTCAGTTAGCCCGGGTCCCGGATAGATCAAGACGTCCCTCCTCCAGTGATAGGAGGAGAGATCTCCACAATCTCTGGGGGTCCTCATTTGGCTAGCACGAGCAGAGGTGCCCAAAAGAGGTACGTCAATGAACTTAAGGCTCATAACGGAGTAGAGTTCGTCCCCGAGCAGCATCTGCCAAAGCAGCAGCGATTGGAGAGACAACCAATCATTTTTACTAAAGAAGATGCCATCCACGTTCAGTTCCCTCATAATGACCCTCTGGTCGTAGTAGTACAGCTCGCTAATCGGAGGGTTAGGAGAGTGCTCGATAATGGGAGCTCAGTAAACCTTCTATTCCGGTCCACGCTAGAGAAGATGGGTTTGGCTGTCGCCGAGCTGAAGGCGACCTCCATGATGCTTTATGGTTTCTCAGGAGAAGGATCAGCCGCTATAGAGACGATCGAGCTGGTGATAACCTTAGGAGAGGGACCTCGGACAGTCTCAAAACTCCTTGAGTTCGTGGTCATCGACTGTCCCGCCGCATACAATGCCATTTTGGGTCGACCTACACTTATAGCTTTTGAAGCCATCACCTCTGTCCGCCACCTCGCACTGAAATTCCCTTCTTCCACAGGGATATGCATTGTCCGTGGCGATCAGCTTGCTGCCAGGGAATGCTACAGCATTTCCATGAAGGGAAAATTGAAACCCGGGCAGTTAACAATGGCCATCCAAAGTGGAGAAGAGGAATCTCAGGAACCTTTGCCTAATCCTGAGATTGAAAAACCTTAGAGCGCCGAAGGGGATAGTATCGTCCTAAGTGAGGATATTGACCCCCGAATAGGCGAGGATAAGTCCGAGCTCCAAGCTATTGAAGAGCTCGAGGAGGTAAATATTGATCCACAAAATCCTTCACGGATGGTTAAGCTCGGGAAAAACCTTTGTGGCAAGAGGAAGGCAGAGCTGATTAGATTTCTGCGGGAGAACCTAGATGTGTTCGCATGGTCACACGAGGACATGGCGGGAATCAATCCAAATGTCATCCTGCACACCCTTCATTTGGATAAGAGCGTTCCTGCAAAGTCCCAGAAACAGAGACGCCTGGGAACAACTCGGGCTGAGGCCCTAGAAGAAGAAGTAGCCCGGCTCAAGAAATGCGGCTTTATCCGTGAAGCCAAGTTTTTGGTTTGGGTCGCCAATCCTGTGCTGGTCCCAAAGCCCAATGGGAAATGGCAAACCTGCATTGACTTCTCCGATCTGAATAAAGCCTGCCCAAAGATTGCTTTCCCTTGCCAAGGATCGACCAATTGGTGGACGCCACGGCGGGGCACGAGCTCATGCACTTTATGGACGCGTACTCAGGCTACAATCAGATCACCATGAATCCGGCGAACCAAGAGCACACCAGCTTCATGACCCCAACTAACGTCTATTGTTACAAGGTCATGCCGTCTGGACTGAAGAACGCCGGTTCGACATACCAGAGATTGGTGAATAGAATGTTTGCCAACCAGATCGGGAAGAACATGGAAGTGTATGTTGATGACATGCTGGTCAAGTCAAAGACTGCCGATAACCATGTTTCTGACTTGGAGGAATGCTTCAAGATACTAAGGGAGTACGGCATGAGGCTGAACCCGCACAAGTGCACTTTCGGGGTCGCATCTGAAAAATTCCTGGGTTTCATTGTCAACCATAGAGGAATCGAGGCGAAACCCGATAAGATCAGGTCATTGCTCAAGCTTCCCTCACCTAGGTTGCGTAAGAACGTTCAAGGCCTGACAGGAAGGGTGGCAGCCCTTAATCGGTTTATTTCAAAATCCACCGACAAGTGCTTGCCATTCTACAACCTGCTTCGAGGAAATAAGAAGTTCGAATGGACAGAGGAGTGCGAGAGTGCTTTCCTCGACCTGAAGGCACATCTGGCCGAGTTACCCGTATTGTCCAAACCAAAGGTAGGAGAGCTTCTTTTCCTTTACCTAGCTGTCACAAAAGATACAGCTAGTGCCGTATTGGTCCGTGAAGAAGACCGGGTTCAGAAACCGGTCTACTACATCAGCAAGAGACTTCTCGGAGCCGAATCCCGATACCCGTTGATGGAAAAATTGGCGTTCTGTCTTATCACGGCTTCCCGAAAGCTCAGGCCGTATTTCCAGTCCCACTCAATACACGTCATGACCGATCAACCTTTAAGGCAGGTTTTGCAAAAACCTGAAGCATTGGGACGCCTGTTGAAATGGGCTATCGAGCTCAGTCAGTTCGAGATTTTATACACCCCATAAACTGCTATAAAGAGTTAGGCCCTGGCCGATTTTGTTGCAGAGTGCACAAGATTCAGGGAGGATCCTTTGGAAGGGTCACCCCAGGTCATCTCGACCCAGGCGTCATGGAAGATCTTCGTTGATGGCTCATCTAATGAGAACGGCTCTGGGGCTGGAATCATTTTGATATCCCCAGAAGGGCATAGATTCCACTCAGCGCTGAGATTCGGATTCAAGGCCTCCAACAATGAGGCTGAATACGAAGCTTTGCTGGCAGGGCTAAGGGTAGCCCAGGAGCTGAAGGCCAGCTCCGTTCAGTGCTTCAGCGATTCCCAGCTCGTGGTAAACCAGGTGCTAGGTAAATATCAAGCATGAGGAGCCAAGATGGCTGCTTACCTGGCCAAGGTAAAATTCGAACTGTCCGCATTTAAACGAGGCTCAATCGAGCAGATACCTCGAGAGCACAATGCTAACGTAGACGCCCTCGCCAAGCTCGCTACCTCCGGGGAGACGGAGGCTTTGGGGTTAGTACCGGTAGAGTTCTTGGAGAAACCAAGCATAGAAGAGGTCGGGGCAGAGGTCGAGATGATCGACGCCAGACCGACCTGGATGACCCCCCTCCTCGAGTATCTCACTGAAGGAAAGTTACCCGAGGGGCGTAACGGGTACTGTACCAGGCTCCAAGGTATATGATAGTAGATGGAGTGCTGTACCGACGTGGGCATTCCCTACCCCTCTTACGATGTGTTCTGCCAGGCGAGGCAAAGGCCATCTTGCAGGAAGTGCACGAGGGTTTTTGCGGGGATCACACTGGGGGGCAAAGCTTGGCCCTAAAAGTCTTAAGGAAAGGGTATTACTGGCCCACTCTATCAAAGGACTCGATCTCGTACGTCAAGAAATGTGACAAGTGCCAGCGATTCGCCACAGTTGCCTGAGCTCCCCCAGTCGAGCTGAAGATGATCTCGTCCCCGTGGCCCTTTGCGGTTTGGGGAATCGACCTGGTTGGCGCCCTCCCTACTGGAAAAGGCAGGGTCCGCTACGCTGTGGTGGCTATCGACTACTTCACAAAGTGGGCTGAGGCAGAACCTTTGGAAACAATCACTTCCAAGAAAGTCCTTGACTTCGTGGTCAAGAGCATTATCTGCCGGTTCGAGCTGCCAAAGAAAATCGTATCCGACAATGGGACTCAGTTCGACAGCGACCTCTTCACCAAATTTTGTAAGAGGTACGACATTGTGAAAAGCTTCTCCTCCGTGGCCTATCCCCAGGTAAACGGCCAGGTCGAGGCTGTCAATAAGACGCTAAAGGTGAGCCTTAAGAAAAGGCTGGACGAAGCCAAAGGGGTCTGGCCAGATCACTTGGGGGGCATATGGTGCCTGGATATAACCAGGTCGCCTTAAAGACTTAGAAGTTAATTCAAAATTGATTGATCGTTGTTTTTCTTAAAAAGCGCGAGATATTGATAAAGGATTAACACAAACTAAGTCCTATCCTGGATATAACCAGGTCGTCCTAAAACTTAGAAGTTAATTCAAATTGATGGATCGATGTTTTTCTTAAAAAGCACGAGATAATGATAAAAATTAACGCCAACTAAGTTTTCAAATTAATGTCCTAGATATAACCAGGTCCTAAAACTTAGAAGTTAATTCAAATTGATTGATCGATGTTTTTCTTAAAAAGCACGAGATGTTGATAAAAATTAACGCCAACTAAGTTTTCAAATTAACGTTCTAGATATAACCAGGTCCTAAAACTTAGAGGTTAATTCAAATTGATTGATCGATGTCTTTCTTAAAGAGCATGAGATATTAATCAAGAATTAACATGAACTGAGTTTTCAAAGCAATGTCCGGGGTACAACCAGGACTTATCGTAGAAGTTGGCTCAAAATTGGTTATGTTTTCCCCTAGAAAAGCATAGAATGTCAATCGCAGCATCAACAAAAACTAAGATTTGCTAAAATGCATAAAGATAAAGTGATGCCAATCAATTAAAAGCAAAAAATTTGGTAAAGCCAATTGTCTCGAGGTGAGAAAACCTCATACAAAAGTTACAAAAAAAATATATATGTTCAAAAAAGAAAAAGAAAGAAGGCCCTAGGCTCCACCGGGTTGCTCCGTTGAGGTCGCCGTCTCACCCTCCTGCTTGGCTGCTGTGGAGGTCTCCCCGGTCTCAGAGGGTGCCTCTTGCTAAAGGCGAGCTTTAAACCCCTCCCGGAAGGACTCCCAGGCATCCGCTCCTAGAAAGGAGAAGTCGCCATCTGGGTTTAAGACCGAGCAATGGTATAGCATGTCCTCCATGGCGGAGCTGGAAGCTGCCTTCTCCGTTGCCAAGACGGCCTTGGCCTCCTCGTCCTCGGTCTTCGCAGAGTCTAGCACGGCCCAGGTAGCCCTGGCCTCCTCGAGTTCGGCTATTACAGCGGCTAGGGCGGCCTTGGTAGCCTCGGCCTCTTGCAGCTTGGGGCGGGACGCGTCTAGCTCAGCCCGCGCGGCCGCTAAGGCATCCTTGGCCTCCTGTTCCTGCTTTTGGGCAGTCTTCAGGGCGGCCAAGGTAGTCTGCTGGGCGGCCAAAACAGCCTGATGCTCGCCCCTCATGTCCTCGAGACGAGCCTTGGACCTGGATATGCTCCGGTGAAGAGCCAAGGCACCCTACAAAACAAAGAGGCAACTGCCTTAGAAAAAAAAAGAGAGAACGTGCGATGCATGGTAACCAAAGAGTAAAAAATTCAAAGCCAGCTTACCGTTAGAGCCATTCCTAGTGAAGACTCCATCACGCTCTCCGGGCTTCTTGTTTCGATCGTTTGCAGGTCTCTTTCAGTGGCGTTGTAGTAGTGGTCGACGGTGTAGGTCGCCGTCTCATACACCATCCCCCGAAAGATGTCAAGAATTTTCTCCAAGGCCTGGGGGTCCACCGGATCGCGCACCTCGGGAGCTGCAGTTGCCAATGTCCCGGACTCCATCTCCATATCCCGGACAAAGGAGGGAGCTCATGGAGGGGGCGGGGGCATCTTCGCCACTGCTGCAGGAAGTGGACGTACCTTGGCCTGGGCAGCTGGGGTCTGGTCTTTCCCCTTTGCAGGGGACTTGGATGTTGTCCCAACGGTTTTCTTCGCCACCCGGAGCTTCTTCACCATGGGCCCAGAGGCCCCAGCAGAAGAGTTCCCTCTGGTGAACATAGCTCGCAGGTCTTTGTTTCGGGGCTGAGACATCTCCTCTGGCAAAACAAAGAAAACGTTAGTATACAAGCAAGCATTTATACAAGAACAACAAAAATAAGAGGGAAAAAGTAGAACTCAAGTATATATCGAAAGGGATCCTACCCCCCGAGCTAGAAGAGGAATCTATGGTCACGACCATCGGCCCCGGAGCTTCTGCGGGGGAATCTAAGACAATGACTTCGCGAGCTGGAACAGGTTCTGGGTCCGAATCTGGTTCGAGACTAGACTCTTCTACATACTGTCTAAGACCCGGAGCTACAGTACCCTCCTGAAGAGAGGGCCACAATCGGAGATCAGTCCCATACTCCTCAAAGAAGGCTAACCTAAAGGCTAAGGTGTTATCAACGACTACAGTACCCCTAGGGCGGCTACTCTCGTAATCCAGCATGAGCCGGTCGACACACTGGAGTAGGGTTATGTCGAGGTCTGGATCATTTCGATGGCGTTGGACAGGCTGGTTGGGATTAAACCTAGCTAACCGAGGATCGGCGGTGGCCCTTTCTAAGCCCCTGAACATGTAAGGATTACCTTGCCCAGAGGGACCTATGGCTGCTCCAGACCGGACCCTCTCCTCGTCCGTTTCTTGGGCGACCTCCAGCTCTCGCTTCCTCCTCGTCCTCTCCTTCCCCCGCGGACTCCTCCTCGGGGATGGGCCTCATCTCGCAAGCTGGGGGAAGCCCCCGGGGTCTCCTCAGGGCCAAAGTCTGCCCTGGAGAGATCAGTTTGCATGCCAACATCGTCTCGTCTGTCACGAGCTGGTGATAGTCCTTTTCACTGGGGGCAGACCCTCCAGTGTCTCGTACTGACTCCTGAGGATCACAAACTTGTCTGTCCTCGCGAAAATGGCTGCAGAATTGTTCTAAGTCAGAAACTGATAAAGGGGAGCTAATCAATACTTAACTTACGAGCTAGGAGTAAAAGGTACTTATGAGGACGGTTGAAGTAATGAAGTTCGCAGTTGCGAAACCCCTTGGACATAAAGAACTGGTCTTTGAAGTTGTTGGAGTGGCTGGCCAGCTCGATGACCGCAGCCGTGTTTGGAAAGTGAGTTAGGTAGTAGAACCCGTCACCTCACCCCCGCTACTCCGGGCTGGCCTTGAGGCAGAAAAATTATAAGATATCCGTCGGGGTGGGGATCTCCCATTCCTGCTTCAGGAACAGATATCTTAGCCCCGCTAGCAAACGATACGAGTTAGGGGGGAGTTGGAAAGGAGCCAACTTCACGTAGTTGAGGAAGTCGGCAAAGTATTGGTTTAGCAGGAGGAAGGCCCCAGCCTTAAAGTGCTCGTCACTCCAAGCCGCGTATTCCTCGTCAAGCAGCGCGCAACTCCGCTCACCTTCTAGGGGAGGTCGGGCGATCAGGGCGCCCCTCCCCAGCTCGATATTGTGGGAAAGGAATATTTTATTCACTTTCCCCTGGTCAGTGATCTTCGAGACGATCTTCTCAGCCTCGAAGAAAGAGTCGGCCGCCACCTCGAGCTCCCGCTCCACGGCCGGCCCAAAAACGGGGATTGGGGAGTCTGTCACCACCTCCTTTCCTTTGGATTGTTGGGAGGACGAGCTGCCTACGGTCTTCTTAGGGGCGTTCTTCTTGGGTCCCATCTGGTCGCTTAGCGAACAAAAGAAGAAATTTTAGAAGGGGCGACTTAAGCATAAGAAAGAATCTGAAGAGAAATGTTTCCTTTGCACGAGCTGAGGGAATCTCAGCCCGTGGAGAGTGAGACCACGCGGTTCTATGAACACGCACCTGTGCTCCCAACGGATCCCTGATTACTCGAAATTCGTGTGTCAGGGGGGTCAGGATAAAAGTTTTCCTTGGAAGGAAAGTTTCAGTAGGCAAGAAGTGAAAAACCGCCTGTGAAGCGTGTCCCCTAAGCTACCTGGTTTTGCACCCAAAAGGTTGTATATTTTAAATAAGCATACCAAAAAATCCTACCCAGAAGATATCCCCCGAAAATGTACCTTGTGAGCCATGCTCCTAAATGTTTTTCTTCTACAATCGACGCCCTAAAATAAAAGCCTACACTCTTCATACCCACAAAAAACCAACAGAGTGTTGCATGCAGCTACAGGAACTATTTACCTAGGATACCGTGAAAAGATAATTTAAAGCATGCACAGTCAGAAAACTTACGGAGTGTTTTGCTGTGGAGGGGATGAAGGGATTGTCTGGGTTGGAGCCTCGTTGGAGTAGCTGGTACCAAAGCCTCAAAGGAGCCCTTGCACCTGAACTTCTGGAATGCTGGGAACGGTAGCCGGGAGAAAAAGAGGGTATGTTGAGGATGAGAAGAGAGAAGAAGATGGGAAACTTAGAAAATTTTCAAATAAACGGGTGGCCCATGCGTAAGGTGCCACCCCTTTTATATACATGAAAGCTCATGTGAGGAGGGTCGTTGGATTGCCCTGATGTGGGATCCGAGGCTGTCTACTCGAAAAGCGAAATGACGGCCGAGTATAGGCTAGGCCATTTAATGCAGTTCTCGGAAGACGTACCGTCACCAACCACGATGCTCCATGTATTCGGTGCCTGCGTAATGGGTGGAGTATGAAGAGTCCATGGAGAAGCCAGAAAGCCCCCACTGTGGTCCCAGATGACGTCATGTGCCACGAGCAAAGGCTTGGGGGGCAAATGTACGCCCTAATTTTCCACGGGCTATTAGCGAGCTGAGATATGGCATAATTATATCAGCCACATGGATACCACGTGGCCGGAGCTGCTGTTTTCAGGTCCCACCTCTTTAGCTCGAGGTAGCCAAAGGTTTATCAAGATTATTCAAGGGCCGAATAAGAAATATGAAGACCGCGGGTCAAGAAGGCACCCAGCTCGAGGCACGAGTTGGGGTTGGAAGCTGTGACCCTTTATAAAGTCAACCACGCAATGTAAACGTGCATATATCAGACATCACGTGTATGATGTATCCCTGAATTCTCGGACACACCGCATGAACGTGCGTGTTCAGGCACCCACGACTGGGTTGGGCCGTGCGGCCCATTATCCCCCTTACCTATTGATTAGACCACACTTCATTTGTCAAGTTTTAGGAATTAATCATGAATGTCACTGAAGTGACATGATGGGTAAGGAGGTCACGGGATGACCCCCCCCCCCCCCCCCTTACCAACTCCCAGGTGCCCTCTCCTATAAATATGGAGACCCTGGGAGTTGCAAAGGGTTGGATTCAATTGTGTAATGAAACACCCTGTAAAAGAATATCAGAAATATACCAATAATATAGGCTGGTGGAGTAGAAGGATTTTAACCTTTGACCCACCTAAAAACGTATTCGTATCTTCAATTCATATTAAGATCATTCATCTGTTTTGGTTCATCATTCAGTACTAATCCTTTTCTCTTATTTTCTTAGTTATCTGTTGGCGAAGAACCGCGTCAACAAAACAGCCTTCTGCATGCCTTCTTCTTCTCTTACTAAGACAACACTGTCAGTGTATTCTGTGATCACTAGGTAGATGGACAAAGTTTCTTTATCAACTGGCTTTGATAGGATCGGTGGTTACGACATGTGCATCTTCAATGCTTGAAAAGCCTGCTCGCACTCCTCTGTCCATTCAAATTTATTGTTACCTTTGAGTAGATTAAAAAATGGGAAGCATTTGTCCGTCGATTTGGAAATAAATCTACTGAGAGCAGCAATTCTTCCGGTTAAGCTTTGAACATCCTTGATCTTTGTTGGCGATTTCATATCGACCAGGGCTTTGATCTTCTCGGGATTGTCCTCAATTCCTCTCGAGTTTACTATGAATCCCAAGAACTTCCCTGATCCTACCCCGAAGGAGCACTTGAGGGGGTTCAGCTTCATTTGATACTTGTTCAAGATGTTGAAGCATTCTTGCAAGTCCCCTATATGCCCTTCTGCCTTCTTTGACTTAATCAGCATGTCGTCAACATATACCTCCATGTTTATGCCGATCATCTCCTTAAACATGTGGTTGACCAGTCTCTGGTAAGTCGAACCAGCGTTTTTCAAACTGAAGGGAATTACTTTGTAACAGTAGAGCCCTGTGTCAGTCTGAAAGCTAGTGTGATCCTCATCAGGAGGCTGCATACTAATCTGATTATACCTGGAGTATGCATCCATGAATGAGAGAATCTCATGCCCTGCAGTGGCATCGACCAGTTGGTCAATTCTAGGGAGTGGGAAACAATCTTTAGGGCAGGCTTTATTAAGGTCTGGGAAATCCACGCAAGTTTTCCATTTTCCATTCAGCTTGGGAACCAGTACAGGATTAGAGACCCATGATGGATAAAATGCTACCGTGATGAATCCATTCTCCTTTAGCTTCTCGACTTTTTCTTTTAGGGCCTTTGATCTATCTTTGTCAAGCTGCCTCCTTTTCTGTTGTGCCGGTGGAAAACTTTTGTCTATGTTAATGACTGTAGGGTCTATTCTGTCCATGTATTTGTGCGACCAAGCAAATACCTCCTCGTTTTCCTTCAAAAATTCCACAAGTGCTTGTTTTGTTGTTATCTCTAAGTTTTTACCGACTTTCAAAACCCTGGTCGGATTTTCTTCATCGAGTTGGACCTCTTAAAGGTCCTCGATGGGTCCTATCTCTTCATTAAAATCCCCAAAGTGAGGATCTAAATCTCTGTCCTCACTTTGGGAAACGCCCTATTTGGTGACATCATCACCTGATTGGGCTTGTACATCAACCGCCATTTGCAACTCTTTTCCGCAAACTTCCCTCGATATACCCTTCTTTGCCTTAGTTATCGAGGTGTTGTAGCACTCCCTTGCTTCCCGCTGATTTCCCAACATGCATCCTATCCTTGCATCGGTTGGGAATTTCATGGCCAGGTGCCATATCGTGGTAACGGCTCGTAGGTCGACCAAAATTGGCCTCCCAATTACAACATTATATGCTGAAGGACAATCAACTACTATGAAAGTAGTGAGTAATGTCCTGTTAGCAGGTGCAGTACCTGTTGTGACTGGAAGCCTAATCGACCTAGTTGGGGCGAGCCCTTCGCCAGAGAAACCATAAATGGTCTTTTTGCACGGCTCCAAATCCTTGACGGACAGTTTCATTCTTTTCGGTGAAGACTTGTATAGGATGTTGACTGAGCTTCCTGTGTCAACCAACACCCTCTTAACCATCATGTTGGTGATCTGAACGTCCACGACCAGCAGATCGGAGTGTGGGAATCGTACATGCTGGGCATCGTCCTCAAAGAAGGTTATTAATTCCTCCTCTATTCGAGCCTTCTTTGGTGCTCGATCCTCCACAGTCATCATCTTGATGTCCTGGTCGTGGCTTAGTGTTCGAGCGTATCGTTCCCTTGCCTTCCCACGGTCCCATTCAAGGTGTGGGCCACCACAGATGGTGAGTAACATGCCTTCCACAGGAGGTGGTTGTAAAGGTGGCGAGCGTTGGCGTGCAGATGCCTGCTCGTTGCCACCTTGAGCCTCTCGTTGAGACCCTCCTGCGGCTCGCACATGTCTCCTTAAATGTCCCTGTCTAATCAGGAACTCAATTTCGTCCTTCAACTGATTACACTCATTAGTGTCATGTCCGTAGTCGTTGTGAAAATGACAGAACTTCATCACATCTCTCTTGGAGATATCCTTCCTTATAGGCGCGGGTCGCTTATAAGGCACACTAGATCTGGTCGCCTGGTAGACCTCTACTTGACTTTCAACAAGGGCCATATATTTGGTGAATATCAACTCGTATCTGTTTCCTTTGGGGCGTTTATTCTCAGAGCTTGACGGCTCATTGTTCACCCGTTTTCCACCATTTCTGCCATTTCCGTTCCCGTTGCCCTTGCCATTGCCCTTGGGTTTCTCTGACCCATTGGCCGCCTTGGCGGGTTCTTCCTTTGGCCCCTTGTCGTTTGTGGGCGATTTCTCCTCATTGGCAATCACATCCTCGAGATTGATATATCGATCAGCTCGATCCAAAAATTCCTGGGCACTTCTTACCCCATTCTTTCTTAGGCTACTCCAGAGGGGAGAATGGCGTCTAACCCCAGTAGTTAGGGCCATCATTTTCCCCTCGTCCCCCACTGTCTTGGCTCCAGCTGTTGCTCACATGAAGCATTGGACATACTCCTTTGAGGGCTCTCCCTCCTTCTAGCGTATCTCGACCAGCTGGTTGGCCTCAGTGGGGTGTACGTGACCTGCATAGAACTGTCTGTAAAATTCCTTCACGAACATTTCCCACGATACTATACTAGTAGGAGGGAACTTAAAGAACCACTCCTGGGCGGTGTCCGATAGTGTTGCGGGGAAGATCCTGTAGCGGGCATCTTCTGACACTTTTTGTATATCCATTTGTATCTCAAATTTGTTTACATGAGATACTGGGTCACCGTACCCATCATAGTTTGGCAGTGTTGGCATTTTGAATTTATTGGGGGTTTCCACCACAACAATCCTTTGCACAAATGGAGTGCCCTCCTCTGATCGTACTCTATGTGGGATGTTCAACCCCCGACCAGCTGTTAACTGCCTTGTTCAGAGCATCAATCTGAGTCTGAACCGCTTCTGGGATCACTGGGGCGATCGATGCCGGAGGAGCGTACTCATCGTGTCTCTCGCGATGGTCATTGAGCACATCCCGCAAATCTTCATCCATGCGCCTCTGCTCGCTAACTCCTAGCCGATAAAAGACGTTGTTTTGTCTGGGTTGCCCCCGAACGTTATCGCTTGCTGGCCTATCTTCTCTAGGGGGCTCCTGCCTCCACCTCTTTCCTCATTCCTCCGACTGGCATTCCCTCTGCCAGAATCAACTTCATTATAGTCATGGCCGTCTCTAAACTATGGCCGACTACGGTGTGACCAGCTGTTCACGCTATTTCCTCATCGGGCTGGTATATCCCGAGCATCAGGAGGAGACCAACGCTGGTCGTTGGGTCCCTGTGCATTATTATGTCGCGGGGGGGCCCTGACCACAGAGCCTGATTCGTTGTTCCTTTTGTTGGCAGAAGGACGCTGCCCCCTGCACGGTGGATTTGGTTCTTCGTCCCCTGGGCATCGAGGGCTGCGGGGCAGTTGCCCGACCTTATTCTGCCTCTCGCACTGGGGATTTCCTCGACCAGCTTGAGATGGAGGTTGCTGCTCAGGATCCCGAATTGGGACATCATCTTGAGCCACAAGTGGCTACTCCGACCTTTGGGGGCTTACTGGCTGGAGCGCAGGACTTGGATTGGGAGCCTACTGTGGTGGCACGCTCAGTGGCTGATCTGGTTGAGAGGCCGGTATGGCCTGTCCTCGAGCCAATTGAATGGCTGCTTCGAGAGCGGCCACGGCATCCCTCTGCCGACGATCCATGTCTGCCTGCCGCTCACTAGCTCCTAGCGCTGATGTTCAATTTCTCTCTGCTGCAGCACCATTGTCTCAGATGCGTTCTCCTGATTGGCCAACTCATCCTCCAACACCCCCAGTGTTGGCCTCAGTGTTTCCATATCCAACTCATCCTCTTCAAACTCTAAATGTGGTTTATTCTCCAGCACATTTGAAGGAGGAGGTTGAGATGGTGCAGCGCCAGCGGCCGGTTCGGCTCTCTTAGATGTCTTTGCCATTAGATTTTCTTACAGCTTCTTGAGTTCAGCTCTCAATGAAAGCACCAGAATGTTGACCCTCGATTTGGCCAACGACACGGAGTCAGAAATACGACAAGAAATGAGATGATAATCAAGAATGGAATCTAATGGTAAAGAAATGACACAAATGATTTATAGTGGTTTGGCCCCAATGAATGGTAATGACCTACGCCCACTTAGTGCTATTATTCATATTGAATCCCAATGTTGTGATCAAAGAACTAGGGTTCTTGAGTTTCACAAGCCTTAGGAGAATTACAACTGTTTTGAGGATAATCGCACTATACGCTCTTTCTCTCAGTCTTCCCAAAAAAGGTTCAAACGTCAAAAGTCCCTTCCTTGAGCTCTTTCATGCATATTTATAGGCTCAAGGGGGGTTACATGGGCCAATGGACCTTAATTATCCCTAATATCTGTGAATCAAGGCAATAAAGAGGAAATAATCAACGTAATTATTATAAAATTACAATCTTTTAAGGAAATAAACCGAGGCATACGACCAGGCTGGTCGCATCTAATCATGAGGTTTGACGAAGCAACATGGAGCTGGTTGATAAGCGAACATCACCTCTTAATTTCGACTCTGCCACGAGTCAACTACATGTGAGAAATTCTTGCCACGTCATCAGCAGCTGTTTTTTGGGTAAACAATGGCATTTTTGTAATTTTGACCCGTTGAGGGTATAAATGTAATAATATTTGTTATGTGATTGATACCACATTATTATGAGGATATATTAACGATATTCGACATGAGGCAATCCTAGTGAGCGAGTTGGCGGAAAAGTCACAACAAGATCAAATACCCGGCTCGGGGTGAGCCTAGGGGTATTTTAGTAATCTATTATGTAGTCGGGATTTATCAGGTGATGGGTGTCGTATGTCGTATCAAATTTAATTATTTTTTTATTCACTTACATCAGCTACTTCAGTATAGCGGTAAATAAGAGTCGAACCCACGAGGACTATGATCAAATTATTATTCAAAATAAAAACTAAACTGAAATGAGAAAGGGGTTTTAGTTTTAACAGCTGAAAACATAAAAAATGAAATAAATATCAAAGACTGAATAACTAAGGATATAACGATATTAAAGACATAGTCAAGAATTACTCTCCACATTCGACAATCAATCTATCAACAATGACGAATAATATTCCCTATTCCCAATTAAACTATTAACCCCGTAGATAACACTTAAGCAGTCAATTATCTCAGTTTCCCTATTATACTTAATTAAAGCTAAGCGCTCTTAATTAAACCTTTTTACCCAGTAATAAACTCATTAAGCATGCGATCTATTTAACCTAGAGAGACCATTACACTCTATTGAAACATGTTAATATATGCAACAAATTCATTAAGCATGCAATTCATTTAACCTAGGCTCTATTTTTCATCACAATTAAATATACCCGTCACAATACTCTAATTGCAATTTATCACTATACTAAGAATCCTAAACTATCAGGTGAATATAAATCCTAAGATGATACTAGAACAATGCAAAACCTTAATTAGTGGCCTTATAAACAAGATTTTACAAGATTCATAACATTCAAATAGAAAAAGTGAAGCAATTTGATGTAAGGGAATAGAAGAAATAAAATTCATCAATGCATTCAAGATCTCATGTCTAGGGTTTTGAAATAACCCTCAACTATAAAGAAAACTACTCCATAATCATATTCATATTCATAAACATAAATATTCAATGAAAATAAAAGAGTTTTGAGAAGAAAGAAAAACTAGATTGAAGAATGTTTATACTGATGTCTTTTCACCTCCTCTACTGCTCTAGCCTCTAAAATTCGCAATCCAAAGTTGTATTCAAAGTTAACCCTAATCCATTTTATAGCCCACCAAAAATTATATTTAAAAATTGAAATTTAAGGAAAAATCGATTGCCGGCCGCGGCCAGTGTTTCTTGGTGCTCGTGGCCACCAAAAAATATATTTTCTAGAAAATCGGGCTCTGGCCACAGCCTGGGACATTTCTGGCCGCAGCCATTATGTTCTGTCCCCCAGGCCATGACCTGAAATAAGGCTGGCCACGGCCGTAGCAATTTTTCCTGTTTTTTTCAGTTTTCTTCTATTGCAGCAACTGAAAGTATTTTAAGCATAATTTCCTCCATATAACTTGGAATTGGACGATTCAAAAAGCTATGGAAAGCTAAGAAAATAATATAAAACTTATATTTCTAGGTATATTTCAAAAAGAGTATTGGAAAATCATCAAATTCAAGTGTGAAGTTTCAGACTTATAATTCTGAGCTTAACCATTGCTTGTAAAACATCCAAAATTTATTATTTTCATCTAAATGTCTTGAAAATACTAAAAACACAAAATAAACTAATTAAACATATATAAATAAATAATTAAGTGCATAATTATAGAAGAATAATGAATTAAAAATAGACAAATTCGGTACTTATCGTGAAGCTATTTGGTGTTTATTTGGGTATGTCAGGGTTAATTGGGAATTTATAGTGTTATTTGAGGTTTAGAGGGAAATAGTGGCAAATGACCGAATTTCCCTTGGAAGTTACCTTAAGGGTTAGAGTGTGTAGAGGCAATGTAACGACCCAAATTCACTAATAAGGCTTAAGGGCCTTGATTAGTGTGCCTTGAGGGCATATTGGGATTTATGTGTGACTTTATTGAGTAAAATGCATGGTTATGATTTAAAGCATGTTATATGACTATTTGACTATTTGAGATGCATGACTATGTGTATTAGTATGCATGTAGGCCCTGATTGTGTTAGAAGGGCATAATTGTAATTTTGGCCATTTTGGGCATAACTGTATTGATATGTGCTGATTGTTGAGACCACATTGTGATGTGGATGTATCTGTGATTTGTGACTCGAGGCGATCCCAGAGAGAGCAGATTAGCGGAAAAGTCAAGGCGGGGATTTATGCCCGGCTCGGGGCGAGCCTGGGGGTATAAATAGGAATTTTATGAATATATTGGGGTCTATTTTGATATCGAGGAATATTATTGGTGATTAATCAGGTATTGGAAATCAACGGGAAAATATTAGAGACACTTGAGGAATTAGCGGGAATTGGGTAAAATGACTAAAATGGCCCTACATGGACAAAAGGGTTTAGAATTAATAGGGAGGGCATTTTGGTCAATTGGATTCTTAGAGATAAGTTTATTGAGGCTTTATATACTTAGTGGGATTGATAGAGAGAGTTAGATGGCTGTGGAAAAGAAAGAAAAAGGAAGAAAAAGAAAAAGAGAGAAAATAGAGGGATTTTTCCAAAAGGGGCGGTTTGTGGATTCTAGCACCATTTCTCTTCAAATTTCTTGGAGCAAAGCTCAAAGGAGAGCTAGGATAGGCTGAGCATCAAGGATCCTAAGTTAGACTTGAAGAGTTGGCAAGGGATTAGCAAGAACACATCAATTTTTGAGGTAAGTTTTCACAGTTTTCAGTTTTGGGTTTGGCTGGTTTAAGCTGTGTAATTAAGCTGAATGATGGGAACTTTAGGGGAATTTCTAAGCAAGCTTTGAGAAAGAGCAAGCTAAGGAGGTCTAGGAATTGAATCAAGGTCGAACTTGCATCAACGGTATGAATTCTAAGCCTTTAACTTTGATGTTTGACTGAATTTCTGGGTTTAGGGTTAATCATGGTAAATTTTGAGATTTGGGATGAATGTGATTGGGTTTTGAGGATTTGGGATGCTTGGGATGAGTGGAGAGTGTTTATAAGCTTGATCTTGAGTTTGGTAGAGATTTGGGGAAGTTTCGGTTGAGATTGGCTCAAAGAAATCGCAGAAAAAGAAATTGGGAGTTGCCTGCCTGCAACTAGCGCTACAGCGCTAGTCTTTGGGCGCTGTAGCGCTAGGCCCTGTTTCTGGGTGGTGCAGTTCTTCTTGTAGCGCTATAGCGCCCTCTTTTGAGTGCTGTAGTGCTACCCTGTTCCCAGAAAGGGGTTTTTGGGTTATTTTTAAGGGATTTTGACCTAGGGTTCGGGGTTCGATTCCACCATCTTGTTTTGTGGATCTAGGACTTCCCGGGGGGCTCGGGATTGGCCCCGAGTCTAGGTTTTTGGACTTGAGGTTCGGTGATGACTTTGACCTATGGCTGTGTTTAGGTGTGCGCTAGGGCTCGAGTGGGATCGTGCTCAAGGAGTCAAGTGATGAAAGCTATCAAATTGACAGGTAAGAAAACTATAGCACCCGTAGGAAAGGGCATGGGCCCATAGTGTGATCACAGGGCACGACCCTATATTGCATTACATGTTAGGGTGTAGACTTAATTGAATTGATATCAGGGCACGACCCTATATTGCATTACATGTTAGGGTGCAGACTTAATTGAATTGATATCAAGGCACGACCCTATATTGCATTACATGTTAGGGTGCAGACTTAATTGAATTGATATATGTTTGAATGTTATTTGAGTTATGCTATTTGTGATTATAGTAAGAATGAATGGCAAAGGAGCCGGGAACGGCAACGGAGCCGGGAACAGCAACGGAGCCAGGAACGGCAAAAGAGCCGAAACGGCAAGGAGCCGAGAAAGGCAGTGGGGCTGGAAGTAACACTTAGCACGTGAAGTGCTTGTAGACAGGGTGGGATCCCAATGGATACAGGGGATATCCTTACGGTGAGGACCGAGACCCCAGGCTAGGGTAATGCCTCTGGGACGGCATGGCCGTGTTTGTTTAGTTTGATGGAATACTCATTTATCTGTGGATAATCTGATATGTTAACTATATAATCCGCATATGTTATATACTGTATGAGTTTTCTTGTTGGGCTTCGGCTCACGGGTGCTCTGCGTTACAGGTAAGGGCAAAGATTGAGTCAACCAGCCATGAGTACGGAGAGCGTGAAGCGACGCGTACATGTTTGGCCTGCCCGACTGCTTTGGTTGGGGGTTTATTCGAGAAATGGCTGTAATAATCTGTGATTTTAATAATTAATCAACTGTAAACTTATTTAAGTTGTAAATAGTTTTCAAACCTTATTTTGGGATCCCAAATGTTAAATACTAGAATTTTTCAATGAAACAACGCATTTTTAAGGATTACAGCCTTAACTTTTGCTTAGTCACACTTTTGTTTTAAAAACCTCAGTTAGCGAGTTCATTGCACAAAGTTTCTTTTAAAACTCACTTAGTAACGGCTCTAAGGTAGTAGGGCGTTACAGGCAAACTGGTCATTTGACCACATAATTAGAGTAAGGGGAAACCCTTTTCTAGGGATTTAGTCATTCAAGAAAAACACCCAATTGTGATTCTCTCCATCAAAATTTTCTCTCTCTTGAAGCAGTTGAAGTTTTCTTTAAGTTTGGAGAGTAATTGCTAGGAAATTGAAGGAGATTGCTGGGGAGATTTGGAAGATTTGAGGAGATTGGGACCTGTGGGAGTCTTTGCTAGCCAAGGGATTCGAATTTTTGTAGCTCAGGTGAGGATCTTTTAAGCTTCCTTGTGTTCTTCATGTTTTGAGGAAAATATTTAATGTAATGCTCCAAAATCCCTAATGCGGTTTAATGGTTGGATTAGTAGGCCGGGAGGGCCATAATTATTTTATTATGCCATTAAACTATTATATGCATGTTTATGTGAATTATATTATAATATGATGTTAAATGCATGCAAGTGGGTCCACATTTCATAACAGGGGTATTTTGGTAATTTGGTTGTTGAAGGCGTAATTGTGTAATTGTATACATGTCGGTGATCTATTGTTGAGGCCACATTATAATGTGGATTTGTTCGAGATGTTCGGCATGAGACGATTTTTCAGTGCAAATTAGCGTTTTAGTCATAACGGGATTAAGTTCGGGGCTCGGGGTGAGTCTCGGTGTAATTTGGTGATTAGAGCGTTGCCGGGAGTTAAAGGGTAACAGGATATGAATTATTGGTATTTGAGAATATCGAGAATAATGGGAATTGGAGGGTGTTAATTATGATTAACGAAATAGGCAGGAAAGGACGATTTTACCCTTGGGAGTCTTTAGAAAACCTTAAATGACCTAGGGGCAAAAGGGTATTTTCACCATATGATATACTTAAGCCATTGAAGGCTGTAGAAGGTTGGCAAAAATAGAGTATCAAAGTTCTCTCCCGTACCTCTTTTCTTCTCCTTTTTCTTTTGAATTTTTGAGCTGTTCTTGAGGATTCAAGACAGGGAAGTAGATATTGAGGGCTTAGGATTGTGTTCCACCATTAAAGAGGATCCTAATCTGAGCTTGAGGTAAGTTTCTAGCCATTAAAACTCTAGCTTTGCTTTGTTTTTGGTTTGGTTTTCAGCTTGGTTTTCTAAGTTGGTTGAAGGGAATTGATGGGAGTTTTTGGCTAGGGTTACTTGGGTTGTGATGCATAGGACATGTGTAGATGGTTTTTGGGTTTATTTAGGACTTAAAATGAGGTTTGGAAGCTTTTAGTTCATGTTGGAAATGGTGTAGTCAAAGGAGGAAAATTTATGGGCATTTCTGGCTGTGTGTAGCGCTATAGCGCCCACAAGTGGGCGCTACAGCGCTACTCAAGGAGGCTTTGGATCTGTCTTGGGCGCTGGAGCGCAAGTGGGGTAGCGCTACAACGCTACCCTGCTCCTTCAGATTTTTGTTTTGCGCATTTTGAAGGGTTTTTGGCATGGGGTTTCAATCCTGATGGCTCGGGATCGAATCTACTCACCGTTTGGGTACAATTTGGGGTCCCGAGAGTGAGGTGTAGGTGAAGACCCTATTATTGTTGATTTTCATTAATGAAGGTTATAATTGGTTATGACTAGGTAACCACAAAGGAATCAAAAGATCGATCGTTCTCAAGGGTCATTTTTTTACTGTTTCTCGCTCGAACCAGAGGTAAGAAAACTGCACCCCATATGTGACATGCATGGTTATTATTGAGGAATGTTGAGTCTTTAAATGTGGACATGGATTGCATATCAAATGCTTAGCAAATCTTGCTTACTTATGAATGGCACTGACTTACTAGTCAGAATCAGCAATGGTGTTAGAACTAGCTGTGAAGCTGAGACTTACTAGTCAAGTTCAACAGTAGTTTTGAGCACTGGTCGTATGTTACTGGCCTAAGAGTCAGGAGCGGCATAAGCGTCATGAATGCAGAGCCGATGAAAGATTAGATCTAATCGACATCAGCATTGAATGACTCATCATGAGTATTAATGTCGGACCAACCCCAAGTTCGATGAAAACTAAAAGCGCTTGCCTAGTTCCATGACTAGTTACTCAGAGCCAGAGCCAGAGCCAGAAGGCCCAGGTGACCCCATCATCACATGGCTAAGGGTACGGAACCCACAGTAGTGACTCCATGGTCACTCCTTTGGTTTACATTGGTGACTCGCTCATCAGTCACTTATCTTGTTTAAGCTAGCGACTCGATCACTCACTTGTAAAGGGTGCAAAACCCATGTTAGTGACTTATACTTCTGTCACTCATCAATTAAGGACTATGAGTCCTGGATGTTTATCATGATCATCGTTTGATATTATATATGTGCAGTATTGAGTTTTCTTGCTGGGCTTTGGCTCATGGGTGTTATGTGGTGCAGGTAAAGGAAAGAAAAGCTCACCCGACCTTGAGTGGAAAGCTTAGATGGAGATGTGTACATATGCGGCTGCTTGACCACCATGGCCAAGGAGTTTCTCTGAGGAACTAGGGGGTTTACCCTATTTTTGCTGCTTAGGTTTGTAGGTTGTAAATTTTAAACTCTAATGACGATTTTGGATTGTAAATAACTTTTATGCGTGTTTATGGGCCCATGAACAACTTTATGTTTTAAATAAAATATATTCTTTCCTTTTGATTGGTTTTACACCTTAACCTATTAAAAACATCTAGATGCATGTTTATAACCAAAGAACTCGATTAGCGAGTTAAGCACGGTTCAAAGATCACTGTAACAGTCTTGGAGTAACCAGGGCATTACAACTTTGTATCAGAGTGTGCCAAGGTTTAGGGTTTCTGTAGACTAGCTGGGCATGTACACTCGTCACTGAAGTCAAGCTCGTCTCCTGGTTTGGTAATTATTTATGTGGTTATATATTTAACTGCTTAAATATATTATAAATGCTTTACCTGTATACATGAGATACCTTGATAAGTTTGTGCCTTGAATACTGCATCATCAGCAAGAACGTGCTTATTAGTACTGATATTGCCAGAACATGCTTATTAGTATTGTTCATTGTGAAATATTATTTGATACATGTTAAATGCTAAATGTTATAATAATGTATCCATCTGTATATTTGTATAACTGTAGAATATGATAATTATCTGCTTGTTCTTTTACCGTGAGGCGGCCAGAGGTTTAGTTATCACTGCCTGACTGGCCGTATTGACTATTGCAGCACAATATAAGTTGATAAGAATGATTCCAAGACAGACAGATTCATCAGCTGGCCAGGGTGATCAAGGCCAGAATAGTAATCAGGGTCAGGAGAATGACCAGGGTCAGATTTCACACCCAGCTCCTGAGAACTGGCAGTAGTTATATAATGAGCTGCAGGCTACAATATTGAGGCAGGGAGAAGAACTCCGCCTCCTGAGACAACAACAGGTTCCTGCAGTTGCCAGTGTATCTGAGGCACCTCCTGTATCGGTGCTAGTAGCTGAGCAGCTGCCAAAGGTTGGTAACAAATGGGAGCCTCTCTATGAAAGGTTCAAAAAGCAGCAACCTCCAGTTTTTTAAGGCAATGCAGATCCTGCAAAGGCGGAGCAATGGATGAGCATGATTACCACCATCCTGGATTTCATAAGGGTGACTGTTAATGAGCAGGTGGTCTGTGCCACGTATATGTTTCGGGAAGATGCCTGAATTTGGTGGGAAGTTATGTCCCAGATTGGAAACATTAATGCTCTGAGTTGGGAAGAGTTTCAGACTCTGTTTAATGAGAAGTACTACAACAGTGCCATCAAGGCGAAAAAAGCTGAAGAATTTATTAGATTACTTCAGGGGAGTTTGTCAGTGACTGAGTATGCCCTGAAGTTTGATCGATTGGCAAAGTTTTCCATGGAGCTGGTGCCCACTAATGGGGCCAGGAGGGAGAGGTTTCTTCAGGGGCTACAGCCTAGATTAGCCCGAGATGTTCGTATTACCACTGTGGTAGGGGTTACTACTTATGCACAGGTGGCTAAGAAGGCACTCATAGCTGAGAGTGCAGAGAACAAGATCTGGCGAGACAATGCAGCCAGAAAAGAGTTTAGGAGAATAAGTTCTCCATTTCTGGGTTCTGGTAGGGGTGGAGGCCCCAGTGATCAGAAGAGGAAGGTTCCTGATACCTTCCCAGTTCCAGGTTTTGATAGGCAACCTCGCAGTATTTCAATGGTTCATTAGAGTGCTAGTGAGGCCTGGAAGACCTATCCTGAATGCCCTAGATGCAAGAGGCGTCATTTGGGAGAGTGTAGGGAAGGGGCCTACTTTCTATGTGGAGTAGTGGGTCATCTTAAGAAAGATTGCCCTAAGGCAAGAAAGGAAGAACCCAGAAAAGCGGATAGCTCCGCCCCAGCTCGATCGTTCGCGTTGACATAACCAGAAGTTGAGGCTTTACCCTCAGTAGTTACAGGTCAGTTGCTTAGTACTAGAACCCCTTATAATGTTTTGATTGATTCTGGTGCTACACATTCTTTTGTTTCTAGTAGAATTATTGATAGACTGTGTAGACCTTGTGATTATTATGCTGCGGGATTTGGAACTTTATTACCCACTAAGGAGTTGGTAGTATCCAGGAGGTGGGTTAGATCTTTTCCAGTGATAGTGGAAGGCTGAGAGTTGTCAGTGGATTTGATAGAGTTGGTTATGACTGAATCCGACTTGATTCTGGGTATGGACTAGTTAGTGAAGTATGGGGCAACAATTGATTGCACAAGGAAGATGGTCACCTTTGAGCCTGAAGGTGAGGATCCTTTTGTGTTTGTTGGCACTGTGCATGGACCTCGCATACCTATGATTTCTATTTTGAGGGATAGAGATCTATTACAAGGAGGTTGCATTGGATTCTTAGCCAGTGTGGTTGACACCACTCAGGTCGTGCCAATGAGACCAGAAGAGACCAGATTAGTCTGTGAATTCCTGGATGTGTTTCCAGAAGATTTTCCAGGGTTGCTACCACACAGAGAAATTGAGTTTGTGATAGAACTGGCACCAGGGATGGAGCCAATGTCTAGAGCACCTTACAGAATGGCCCCAACTGAGTTAAAAGAATTGAAAGTACAGTTGCAAGAGCTGTTAGATTCGGGTTTTATCAAACCTAGTTTCTCACCTTGGGGAGCGCTAGTTTTGTTTTAGAAAAAGAAGGATGGTTCTCTGAGGATGTGTATTGATTACAAAGAACTGAATAAGTTAACAATCAAGAACAAGTATCCTTTACCAAGGATAGACGATCTGTTTGATCATTTGCAAGGTAAAAAGGTATTCTCAAAGATAAACCTTCGTTCTGGTTATCATCAGTTGAGGGTCAAGGAGGGAGACATACTGAAGACTGCTTTTCGCACCAAGTATGGCAATTATGAGTTCTTATTCATGTCTTTTGGATTGACTAATGCCCCAGCTGCTTTTATGGATCTGATGAACACAAGGATTATCGAGACTAGTTTGTGATCGTCTTCATCGATGGTATCCTAGTTTATTCTCAGTCAGAGTTAGAGCATGAACAACATCTGATATTGGTTCTACAGAGACTGAGGGAACACAGACTATTTGCAAAGTTCAAGAATTGTGAGTTCTAGTTATCTCAGGTATCTTTTCTTGGGCACATTGTCAGTAAGGAGGGGATTAAGGTAGATCCAGCAAAGATTGAGGCAATCAGAGATTGGCCAAGGCCAAAGAATGCTTCTGAGGTTAAAAGTTTCCTTGGATTGGCAGGTTATTATAGACGTTTCATGGAAGGGTTCTCAAAGATTTCTACTTCGTTGATTGAGCTGACACGCAAGAATCAGAAATTTGTGTGGTCAGACAAGTATGAGAACAACTTTCAAGAACTGAAGCAGGGATTGATTACAGCTCCGATTCTAAATCTTCCAACAAATCAGGAGAAATTTGTAATTTACTGTGATGCTTCACATCAAGGTTTAGGTTGTGTTATGATGCAGTCAGGGACGGTAATTGCTTATGCCTCACGTCAGTTGAAGGAGTATGAACAGAGATATCCCACTCATGATTTAGAGTTGGCGGCTGTGGTCGTTGCTTTAAAGGTATGGAGGCATTACCTTTATGGGGAGAAGTGAGAGATCTATACAGACCACAAGAGCCTGAAATACTTCTTTGCGCAGAAATATTTGAATATGAGACAAAGACGTTGGCTAGAGTTAGTAAAAGATTATGACTGTGAGATTTTGTATCATCTAGGAAAAGCCAACGTGGTAGATGATGCTTTAAGTCGGAAGGGTCTGAGGTAGATTTATAGTGCGAGGTTGATAGCCAGAGAGTTAGCAGATGATATGACCAGAGCTGGTATAGAGTTGCTGGTGGGCCAGTTGGCCAATATTACGCTACAGTCTACATTGTTAGGGAGAATTAAGGAGGGTCAGTTAGGTGATCCACATCTGATCAAGATCAGAGAGGATGTTTTGGCTGTAGCATCCAAAGATTATACAGTGTCTGAGATGGGCTTGTTAGGATACAAGGGTCGGAGATGTGTTCCGTTAGACACTGCTATGAGGCAAGAGATTCTGGATGAATCTCATACTACACCTTACTCTTTGCATCCAGGCACCACGAAGATGTATCAAGATGTGAGATAATTGTATTGGTGGCCGGGGATAAAGAGGGATGTAGTAGAGTATGTGGCTAAGTACTTGACATGTCAATAAGTCAAGGCTGAGCATCAGAGGCCGGTAGGGTTATTGCAGCCTCTGGATATCCCAGGGTGGAAATGGGATGACATCACGATGGATTTCGTGGTGGGATTACCCAGGACTGTTGGTCAGCATGATTCTATTTGGGTTATAGTGGATCGCTATACCAAGTCAGCTCACTTCTTGCCAGTGAGGACTACATATACAGTTGAACAGTATGCAGATCTCTATGTGAGAGAGATCGTGCATCTCCATGGAGCACCGAGGTCGATCGTGTCAGATCGAGACCCTACTTTTACTTCCAAGTTCTGGGGGAGTTTACAGAAGGCCATGGGAACACAATTGAAGTTCAGTACTGCTTATCATCCTTAGACAGATAGGCAATCTGAGAGGACGATTCAGATATTGAAAGACAAGCTGCGAGCATGTGTGCTGGACTTTGGTGGATCCTGGAGTAAGTATCTACCTTTGATAGAGTTTTCCTACAACAACAATTATCAGTCTACCATTGTGGTTGCACCTTATGAGATGCTGTATGGTAGGAAGTGGAGATCTCCCATTCAATGGGATGAGACAGGTGAAAGGAGATACTTGGGTCCTGAGGCAGTTCAGAAGACCAGTGAGACCATTGAGAAGATTAGAGCTCGGATGCTCACTTCTCAAAGTAGACAGAAGAGCTATGCAGATTCCAAGCGCAGGAACGTGTAGTTCCAAGTCGGAGACTACGTCTTCCTTAGAGTCTCGCCATGGAAAGGGGTGAGGAGATTTGGGAAAAAAGGCAAGCTAAGCCCAAGATTTTTAGGTCCATTTGAGATCCTGGAGATGAATGATTAGGTGGCTTACAGGTTGGCCTTACCTCTGGCATTGTCGACCGTGCATAACGTGTTTCATGTTTCAGCTCTTCGGAGATATGTATCTGATGTAACTCATGTTTTGAGCTATGAAGATCTGGAGCTTGAGGCAGATCTCTCCTATGAGGAACAGCCAGTCCAGATACTTGACAGAAAGGACAAGGTCCTGAGGAATAAGACAATACCTTTGGTTAAGGTATTGTGGAGGAACAGCAAGGTCGAGGAAACGACCTAGGAGCTGGAGTTAGATATGTAGAGTCAGCATCCCAAGTTGTTCAGGTAAATTTCGAGGAAGAAATTTCTGTAAGGAGGGGATAGTTGTAATGCCCCAAAATCCCTAATGCAGTTTAATGGTTGGATTAGTAGGCCAGGAGGGCCATAATTATTTTATTATGCCATTAAACTATTATATCCATGTTTATGTGAATTATATTATAATATGATGTTAAATGCATGCATGTGGCTCCACATTTCATCACAAGAGTATTTTGGTAATTTGGTCATTGAGGGCGTAATTGTATATTTGTATGCATGTCGGTAATCTATTGTTGAAGCCACATTTTAATGTGGATTTGTTCGAGTTATTCGGCATGAGACGATCTTTCAATGCAAAATAGCGGTTTAGTCATAACGAGATTAAGTTCGGGGCTTGGGGTGAGTCTCGGGGTAATTTGGTGATTAGAACGTTGCCGGGAGTTAAAGGGTAACAGGATATGAATTATTGGTATTTGAGAATATCGAGAATAACGGGAATTGGAGGGTGTTAATTATGATTAACGAAATAGGTGGGAAAGGAAGATTTTACCCTTGGGAGTCTTTAGAAAACCTTAAATGACCTAGGGGCAAAAGGGTATTTTCACCATATGATATACTTAAGCCATTAAAGGCTGTAGAAGGTTGGCAAAAACAGAGTATCAAAGTTCTCTCCCGTACCTCTTTTCTTCTCCTTATTCTTTAGAATTTTTGAGCTGTTCTAGGGGATTCAAGCTAGGGAAATGGATCTTGAGGGCTTAGGATTGTGTTCCACCATTGAAGAGGATCCTAATATGAGCTTGAGGTAAGTTTCCAGCCATTAAAACTCTAGCTTTGCTCTATTTTTGGTTTGGTTTTCTAAGTTGGTTGAAGGGAATTGATGGGAGTTTTTGGCTAGGGTTACTTGGGTTGTGATGCCTAGGGCATGTGTAGATGGTTTTTGGGTTCATTTGGGACTTAAAATGAGGTTTGGAAGCATTTAGTTCAGGTTGGAAATGGTGGAGTCAAAGGGGGAAAATTTATGGGCATTTCTGGCTGTGTGTAGTGCTATAACGCCCACAAGTGGCCGCTACAGCGCTACTCAGGGAGGATTTGGGCCTGTCTTGGGCACTGGGGCGCTAGTGGGGTAGTGCTACAGCGCTAACCTGCTCCTTCAGATTTTGGTTTTGGGCATTTTTAAGGGTTTTGGCTCAGGGTTTCATTTCTTAAGGCTTGGGATCGAATCTACTCACTGTTTGGGTATAATTCGAGGTCCCGGGAGTGAGGTTTTGATTTTCATTAATGAAGGTTATAATTGGTTATGACTAGGTAACCGATAAGGAATCAAACGATCGATCGTTTTCAAGATCATTCTTTTACTGTTTCTCGCTCGAAGCAGAGGTAAGAAAACTACACCCCATATGTGACATGCATGGTTATTATTGAGGCATGTTATGTGTTTAAATGTGGACATGGATTTCATATCAAATGCTTAGAAAATCTTGCTTACTTGTGAATGGCACCGACTTACTAATCAGAATCGACAATGGTGTCAGAACTAGCTATGAAGCTGAGACTTACTAGTCAAGTTCAACAGTAGTTTTGAGCACTGGTCGTATGTTACTGGCCTAAGAGTCAGGAGCGGCATAAGCGTCATGAATGCAGAGCCGATGAAAGATTAGATCTAATCGACATCAGCATTGAATGACTCATCATGAGTATTAATGTCGGACCAACCCCAAGTTCGATGAAAACTAAAAGCGCTTGCCTAGTTCCATGACTAGTTACTCAGAGCCAGGGCCAGAAGGCCCAGGTGACCCCATCATCCAATGGCTAAGGGTACGAAACCCACAGTAGTGACTCCATGATCACTCCCTTGGTTTACATTGGTGAGCCGCTCATCATTCACTTATCCTATTGAAGTTAGTGACTCGATCACTCACTTGTAAAGGGTGCGGAACCCATGTTAGTGACTTATACATCTGTCACTCATTAATTTAGGAATATAAGTCCTAGATGATTATCATGATCATCGTTTGATATTATATATGTGCAGTATTGAGTTTTCTTGCTAGGCTTTGGCTCATGGGTGTTATGTGTGGTGCAGGTAAAGGGAAAGAAAAATTCACCTAGCCTAAAGTGGAGAGCTTAGGTGGCGATGTGTACATATGCGGCCGCTTGACCACAACGGCCAAGGAGTTTCTCTAAGGAACTAGGGGGTTTACCTTATTTTTGCCGCTTAGGTCGGTGGGTTGTAAATTTCAAATTGTAATGACCATTTTGGATTGTAAATAACTTGTAAACGTTTTTATGGGCCCATGAACAGTTTTATGTTTTAAATAAAATATATCCTTTCCTTTTGATTGGGTTTACACCTTAACCTAATAATAACTCCTAGATGCACGTTTATTACCAAAGAACTCAATTAGCCAGTTAAGCACAGTTCAAAGATCACAGTAATGGTCTTGGAGTAACCAAGGCGTTACATTTTATGTTTCCTTAATTTTTAAAAATCATTGGTGTTTCTAGGCAGTTAGGGTGGTGTTGGTGGTGGTTAGATACTAGCAAACCCTTAAGAAGCTCGGAATCAAGCATGAAACTCAGAATTAGAGTTGGATTTTCATAATTTTTTGGTAAGTTCTTAAAGTTCAAGATCAATGATAATTTGGTCAATTTTATGTGCTTTGGTTGTCTTAAGTCTATATGAATTGCTAGAATAGTTTGGGTAGTCAATTTGGGGTGAAAAAACTGAGTTTGGAGAGGTTTCGGTTCGGGGAAAAACACAGGAATAACTCATAATTTCTGGGTTTGCAAGGTCGCGTCGTGGCGCTTTTCTTGGAGCATTGCGGCCCCCATGAACTCAAGGGCTAGGACGGTTCCATGAATCGCCTTAGTGTGGTGATGCTGGGTGGGCTGCGCTGTGGCGCATGTCTAGGGTAGCAAGGGAAGTGGCTCTCTGACTTGTAGAGGGTCACGAGGCTTTTGAGGGGCGCCGCAACTCAAATTGGAGGTTTTGAGAAAAAAGTGGCTTTAAGCTCAAAAACTCAAACCTAAAGGCTTAGGAAGGATTCTACTAGCCGATTTAGTAGAATTTGAGATCCTGGAGGCTAGTGAGTAATCTCAAAGCTTTTAATTAGTTTAGTTCTTGATGATTACCCATTATTGTGTTGTGACTAGGTTATACTGTTAGGGCTCGGGAGTAAGGATTGCGCTTAGGATCACCACACGCTATCTGTTCGGGACTCGAGGTAAGAAAATTGCACCCTAGTTGTAATTGGGGCTCGGACCCCTGTTAATTAATATGACTATGATTATGCTTGTGATTATTTGATTAGGCATGCTTGTATATGTTGCATCTGATTATGTGTTATGCAAACTATATGTTTGATTATACATGATCTGAAAGCTCGGCCTAAGGGAGCCGGGGACGACATTAAGCGTGCAGAATGCAGGCCATTTTGGCTAGGGCAACCTGGGAGTGCAATATGCACTTAACTAGCCCTAATGCCACCTAAATAATTAGAAGTGCAGTCTGCGCTTGTCTAACTCATTGGCTGTTTAATTTGGACTATGTGTTTGTTTAAGCAGGGTTGTTACTGATAAGCTTGTTTTTTTATATTATGTTGCCTATTTGAATGTGTTGATTAAAGTTTTCTTGCTTAGCCTTCACTCACGGGTGCTATATGGTGCAAGTAAGGGAAAGGGGAAGTTGGGTCAGCCATGAGTTGGAGAGCTTTATGGGCGTTGTGTACATTTGCAGCTGCTCGACTGCCACGACTGAGGATTCAAGAAGGACTAGTCACTTAGGCCGAATTATGTTGTAATTACCTTTGGCGTATTAAAATTTGTAAATACTTATTTTGTGATCCCATGAACAAACTTAAACTTTTAAATCAAAGTAACCGTTCCTATGATCAAAACTTTTGAACCCAAACCCGTTAATTACTTTGAGTCACACATTTATTTCTAAATGACTTGATTAGCAAGTCCAAAACTATTTATAACACACAGTGTAGTGGTCTTGGCTATCAAGGGCGTTACAACCTGGGCCTCAAGACATCCCACCTAGAGAAAATGTGCGGCCTGAAGGACCATTTGTCCCACCAAGGCAGCAACAGCCAGCGAACTGTCCCACAAGACCACCTCATGGTCCTCCATGAGCAGACAGTCAAAATGTTTGGGGGGGATGGGGGGTGATCAAGAGGGGGAAGTGTCTTTAATAGGCTGGGACATAGAGAGCATGACCTCCACGATGTCCTTGATCAACTTAGGGAGGGAAACACATCCAATGTTGCTGGATCAGTTGCACCAATATCCCTGCATACACCACAAGCATGGGTTGTTGCAATCCCAATTGCAGCACCAGCTACTATACCACTAGTTGCTCGTTCAGTCCAGGCACAATTCGATGCTCTTACCCAAATGGTTTGAGAGCTTACTGTAGTGTCCCAAAATTTTTACTTAGCTAGATAGTAGTAGTAGTTAGTGATAGTTTGTAGTTGTTGCGAAATTTATGCTGTGCAAGTGCACACAGTCGCAATTCGTAATAAAATGGTAAAAACCAAGTATCATCCTCAAGGACTGATTTATCAATTACCAATCAATTAATCCTTTAATTCTATTTGATTAAACAATTTTCAGAGATTTTAAACTAAGAAAAATACTAACGAAGCACAATGAAGAATTAAACAAATTAACAGAGAAAATACAATTAGGACAATTATGATCCTCTATTTTCCACCCTCTTATTTCCTAATGCAAACATCTATATCCCTTTCTCCCTATTCAAGAATAAGTTGGAGAAACAATTCATAATCTGGTCAGGACTTATGAAATTCAATCTAAATGACAACTTCCTATATTTCTATGGTAAGTTGAATCATGTAGAAGGCATTAGCCACGCAACTCAGAAAATAGGCAAATAATCTAGATACTTTCGTTCTAAATTAAATTTGCATCCAAACAATCAAAGCATATCAAATTTCACTTTTCAGATTTCAATTTGATCCATAAAATAGCAATTAGAGGTGATCAATCAATAATCGCACAATTAACATAGATTGCAAGGAATTGAAAGAGGTAAAGAGAACATCAATTTTGCATTAAACCATAACAAGGGTTTCCAAAAGATTCACATAAAAGCCCTAAAAGAAAATTTAGCCTATGGTATTCATTCTAGCCATATGATAGATCAATTACAAACATGAAAATTAAAAGAAAAAAAACTGAAGAACTCAGGGACGAATCCTCCAATATGGTGTTCTTACTCCAGCCGTCGTTCTCCCCTTTTGCCTTGTCTCTGTCGTCTATATGATTCCCAAAAATCCCTACTAAAAGTTCCCTCTGGAAAAGACTGAATTGCCCATAAAAAATAACCAGATATATCAGAAATCGCGAAACCAGCGCTGTAGCGCTACCCTTGTAGCGCTGTAGCGCTAAACTCAGAGCCAAAATGGGGGAAATCTGGGCACCAGCGCTATAGCGCTCTTTTGGTAGCGCTGTAGCGCTAAAGTCAGGAACCAACTTCCTGAAAATTGCGTCCAAGCGCTGTAGCGCTACCCTTGTAGCGCTGTAGCGCTAAAGTCAGTGCCGAGCCTCTTCAAAATTTCTTCCTAGCGCTACGGCGCTCCCAAGGAGGCGTTGTAGCGCTACTTACAGAACCAACAAAAGTCACAAATCCGTCTCGATTTCATTCCATTTTCGCTCCTTTCCAATATTTGCATCACTTAACATTAATCACCCTGAAACAAGAACAAACGAGCATAATTCCGAACTAAAATAATCCTAACTAATGAAAAATAGCCTAAAAACTAGGACCATAAACGAGCCTAAAACTCGTTTATCAAACTCCCCCAAACTAAATCTTTACTCGCCCTCGAGTAAATACTAAATTAAACTGACAAAATGAAACAAACACAAAACGAACACGCTAAACCACATTACCATCTATACTGCTTTGCCAAAACTCATGAAATCTCAATTGCAATAATAATAACCAGAATTTCAGCTCAATTGCCTTAAAGTCCAATTTGTAAAGTTCCATTAGGGAAATCAAAAATATATCATGAAAATGACTGCAACATTTGGACTCTATCATATATGCTCAACTCCTTCCAGACAATTCCACAAACCAATTTTTCAATATGCTTGCATTACTTGACCTTCTCCACTAATGTCAATAACACGTATTTTGAAATCAAAAGGACTTTCACAGGTTATAGCGTTAGGCTTAGGCAAGGGTAGATAAAATTGTCATTTAGGCTCAATCGTTACCATAAGCATAAAACCTTAAAACCAGCCAAATTTTTCTTTACCACACCAAAAATCACCCTTTTATACAATTAGAGAGAGAGATTACAACACTTTCATCATTTTCTTCTTTTCTTTTCATATCATTTTTTTTTTAAAATCAAATCACACTCCCCCAAACTTAATATTTTCTATATAAATAAAATCAAGGAGTGTGACAAATTGATTTGTTTCTCTCTCTCTTCTTTTTGTACAATCATACTACATTCAAATCATACCAATACCTCACTATTTTCCATTCTACTTTCCCACAAATTATATGCTTATGATAACAAAGGAAAAGGAAAAGTAATGAAGTTAAGAAATTTAGGCTCAGATAGTATAATCAAGAACAAAAACAAAGTTTAAGGCTAAAAAAAAAGGGTAACTAAGGATAATTAAATCAAGGTTGGCTTGAAAGGCACAATCGATCCAATAAAATTGCCTAAATCATTTTTCTAAGCACATGTCATCAAGGATTTCGCCTCAAAGGCAAATAATGCAAGTTCTATCAAATTCAAATTTTCATTCCACCAACCCTAGTCAAACACATATAATAAAATCCAAAATGTTGCATTTTCAAAACATATTAAAAATTTCCCACAATACTTTTAAATTAAACTCTAAAACAATTGAACCAAGCACACAGTTGAATTCAATTTCCTTTTCACGAGCAAAGCCAAAGCAACAACAGACACGAATGATGGTTTAACAATTACACTAAACAACACAGAAAATCAAACAAAAGACTAAGAGCTAAACTAAATAACGCAAAAATAAAAATAAAAATAGAATAAGCTCCCCCCCCAAACTAAAGATGCACATTGTCCCCAATGTGATAAAAAAAAGGAACAGAGGAAGAGAACTTACCTGATCAGCCACATCAGTATGGCGGTGGTGGTGGATGGAACGAAGGACCTTCAAAAGGCTGAGATTGCGGAGGTTGAGGTGCAGGAAAACCAGCAAAGGACGGGGGTGGAGGCGGAGGATAAAACGGAGAGTACAGTGGATAAGGTGGAGGTGGAGCAAAATAAGTGCAATCCGAATCATCTAGCGACCAGCGGCTCACCAAATTGTTTAATTGAGCCACATGACTCACATCATAATCATATCGCTGGCCCAAATACTGATTCACCATATGCTGCTGCTGAACCACATATTGATTCTGTTGGATTAGATAATCCAACTTCTCATTAACTTGCTGCAAGCTTGAATTGCTACCGCCACCCAATAAAACTGGTTCAGCTTCTTCCTCCACAACAGCTTCCACACGGCGCTTTCCCTTTTTTCTTGCTTGCGGCACATATAAAGAAGGCTCAGGATAGTCGTTCATCAAATTAATGGACAATGGTTGCTGCAGTGAATGATAGATATCAGTAACAAACTCTGGGACACCATCCTTACAGCACAACATCGTGATGATGGATCCATGGGCTAAACCTCCAGTAGTGTGTACCTTTTTCAATGAAATTGATGTTGGTCTTTATCCAAATACCCGGATTAACACTCATGCCCTGCATCAATGCGTACATCAATAAGGCTCGATCTTTAGTCATATCAAACACATGACTAACTGGGATAAATCGAGCACACACAAAGAACGCCCAAAATCTCGCCTCCATGTTAAGCTGGCATGATGCGATACTTTTAGGGAGGCTGCCAGATAAATTCCAAGGAGCGCCTTCAAAGCACAGTTTATCAGCCACTGCCGCAAAATCTATAGATCCATTCAAAAACTGGGCATATTCCTCCTCCTCCTATTTTATATGCGGGGCTTTCAACACCTTATTAATCGCTTCAGCAGTGAAAGGCACATGTTTCCCTCGAACAAAGACTGTGTCATTGTGTTTATCTCATAAGTTCGCATAAAACTCATACACCAACGACACATTACCCTGAGCCAGTCTAGTTACAAAATCGCCCCATTTCCTATTCATGAGATTCGCCCGAACCCGTTCAAAAATCGGATGAGCAAACGGTTCAGACTGGAGTTCCACTTCACGCTCGGGAATCAAAGGCTTCCTGAAAAATTTCTCATACCGCTCCTGAGCCTTGAAATTGATAAACCGAGTCTCATCATACTCATGCTCAGAACTATCTTCCCTAGGCTGAGACGCAGATGCTTGCCCCTTTCCATTGTCCTTATTTCTACCCGCTCTACTCTTGGGTGCCATTATCTATATTATCACCAAACCACAAGACAAAATTTTTACAGCACCTCCCCTATCAATGGACCCTTTTCCTCTTCACAAACAGTGACAATATTCAACCTTTCAAGCAAATCAACTAAAATCCCCACACCTAAACAACAAAAAAATGATCCACCCTCTTCAATCAATCAAGGCCAGCCAATTCCAAATACCACATCAAAACAAATCGGAGGAAAGGGAAGAAGACCACTTACCGAACCATTGCAATAGATTCCTTTATGCTTGAATGTGAACACCCCCTTCAGAATTTCCACTTTTTGCAAGAAATTAGATCAATGAATTCCTAGGGTTTCAAAACAGATTTGGGGAAAAATTGAAATAGGTTGGAAAGAAAGGGAAGAAAGAAGGAAATAAGAGGAGGAATGAAGGAGAGATGGAGGGTGTGTGGAGAAATTTCTGGGAAAAGGGCTGCAATGGAAAAGCTATGGAGGTTATGGAGAGGATGGGAATAAGAAAATAGGAATGAAGAAAAAGAAAGTGGAGGAAATGAGGGAGAAAATCACACCTTTCTGATTTTTAAGAAAATTTCTGGGCCGAGCGCTATAGCGCTATAGGAGTAGCGTTGTAGCGCTTATACGCGAATTGGGACTTGGCCTCTGGAACCAGTGCTATAGCGCTGGTATAACAGCGCTGTAGCGCTGGTTGACCCCCGAAGTTCCTGTTCTTCTCTGAGAAGAGCGCCATAGCGCTGCAAGTGTAGCGCTGTAGCGCTATGGCACCTGAAATCACCACATTTTTATATTTTTTTCATTTTTTTGTTTTGTTTTTTTTTTCTCTTTTTTTTCACGATTTTCACGGTTCAAACAATACATGAAAATAAAAATAACAACTAAATAAAAAATCCCATCATTGTTCAAAACCAAATAAAATAAAATAAAATAAATTTACAACTGAGAACTGCCTCCTCAAAGTGCTGTCTTTAACGTCATTTAGCCGGACGCTGGATCCCTCTTCAAAGAGGCTTCAGAAGGAGGACAGACTTTGCTTGATCAAAAGTACCACCCAAGTAAGGTTTCAATCTCTGGCCATTGACTTTAAAGGAATCACCTGAATTTCCCCGAACTTCTACAGAACCATATGGAAAGACTTGAACAACAGTGAAAGGCCCTGACCATCTTGACTTCAATTTGCCAGGAAATAGTCGCAGTCTTGAATTGAACAGAAGTACCTGCTGCCCTGGTTGGAACTCCTTTCTGATTAAGTTCTTGTCATGCCAAGCCTTTGTTCTTTCTTTATAAATCTTGGCATTCTCATAAGCCTCATTTCTGAACTCGTCAAGTTCATTCAGTTGCAACAGCCTTCGTTCACTAGCGGCATTCCAATCAAAATTCAACTTTTTCATAGCCCAGAATGCCCTGTGCTCCAATTCAACTGGCAGATGACACGCTTTACCAAACACCAACCTGTAAGGAGACATGCCTACTGGTGTTTTGAATGCAGTTCTGTATGCCCAAATCGCATCATCTAACTTTTTCGACCAATTTTTCCTCGAACTGTCAACGGTCTTCTCAAGGATGCTCTTGATTTCTCTGTTCGAAACTTCAGCTTGCCCATTTGATTGATGATGGTAAGGCAAAGCTTTTCGGTGATAAACTCCATAACGAGCCAGCAATGCATCCATTTGCTTATTCACAAAGTGTTTCCCTTCATCACTAATCAGAGCTCGGGGAGTGCCAAATCTAGTAAAAATATGTTTATGCAGAAAATTAAGCACAGTTTTACCGTCATTGGCTCTAGTTACTGCAGCCTCCACCCATTTGGAGACATAATCCACTGCCAATAGAATGTATTCATTGTTGTAAGATGGTGGAAAAGGCCCCATGAAATAGATGCCCCATACGTCAAACAGTTCCACCTCAAGAATCCCCTGTAAAGGCATTTCATTTCTCCTCGAGATATTACCAGTTCGCTGACACCTATCACAAGCTTTGACAAAAACATTGGCATCTTTGAATAATGAAGGCCAATAGAAACCACTTTGTAATACCTTGGCCGCTGTTCTTGATGCTCCAAAGTGCCCTCCGCATTGTTGAGTATGACAGTGATTAAGAATGGACTGCATCTCTTCTTCAGGAACACACCTTCTGATAATCTGGTCAACACAGTGCCTATAGAGAATAGGTTCCTCCCAATAGTAGTGTTTCACCTCATAAAAGAATTTCTTTAATTGCTACTTTGACATTTCAGGAGGCACAATCTTGGCAACCAAGAAGTTCACTATGTCTGCAAACCAAGGGATAGCTAAAGTTTCACTTACCCCAAACAACTGCTCATCAGGAAAGTGATCATTGATTTGCACTGCCTTCTTATTTTCAGTCTCCTCCAACTCAAGTCTAGAGAGATGATCAGCCACCACATTCTCGCTGCCCTTCTTGTCACGAATCTCCAAGTCAAATTCTTGAAGCAAAAGAATCCATCTAATCAGGCGGGGCTTGGCATCTTTCTTTGACATCAAATATTTAATGGCAGAGTGATCAGTGTAGAAAATCACTTTGTTACCAATCAGATATGGTCTAAATTTGTCACAAGCAAACACAATAGATAGCAACTCTTTTTCTGTAGTGGCATAATTCAGCTGAGCATCATTTAGAGTCCGACTAGCATAGTAAATAGACCTGAATACCTTGTCAATCCGCTGTCCCAGAACTGCCCCCACTGCATAGTCACTGGCATCGCACATCAACTCAAAAGGCAACTCCCAATTCGGAGCTATCACAATTGGAGCAGAAATAAGCTTTTCTTTCAAGAATTTGAAAGCCCTCAAACATTCGTCATTAAAATCAAAGACAACTCCATTCATAAGCAGATTTGAGAGAGGCTTGGACACTTTAGAGAAATCTTTTATGAATCTCCGATAGAACCCAGCGTGACCAAGAAAACTTCTAACTCCTTTGACTGAAACTGGTGGAGGCAGCTTTTCAATGGTAGAAATTTTTGCTCTATCTACCTCAATTCCCTCACTTGAAATTTTATGGCCAAGAGCAATCCCTTCTTTCACCATAAAATGGCATTTCTCCCAATTCAGCACCAGATTTTCCATCTTACAACGACGCAGCACGTTCTCCAAGTTACCCAAACAGAGGTCGAATGATGAACCAAAAACAGAGAAATCATCCATGAAAATCTCAATACACCGGTCTACCATGTCTGAAAATATGGCCATCATGCACCATTGAAATGTTGCAGGGGCATTGCATAGTCCAAATGGCATTCTCCTGAAAGAAAATGTGCCATAAGGACATGTGAAGGTTGTTTTCTCTTGATCCTCTGGTGCAATAGCGATCTGATGATACCCAGAATACCCATCCAAGAAACAGTAGTAGCTATGGCCTGCCAATCTGTCAAGCATCTGATCAAGGAAAGGCAAAGGAAAATGATCCTTCCTTGTGGCCTTATTGAGCTTGCGATAGTCTATACAAATCCGCCACCCCGTTACAGTCCTTGTTGGAATGAGTTCATTGTTCTCATTTTTCACCACAGTCATTCCACCCTTCTTTGGTACCACTTGCACAGGGCTCACCCATGCGCTATCAGAAATTGGGTAGATTACCCCAACATCCAACCATTTAAGAATTTGCTCCAACACTACTTCCTTCATAGCTGGATTGAGTCTTCTCTGGGCCTCTATGGATGGCTTGCTATTCTCCTCCAACAAAATTTTATGCATCACTGTCGATGGGCTGATTCCTCTAATATCTGCCAAGGTCCACCCAATGGCCAATTTATGCTCCCTTAGAACCCTCAATAGTTTCTCCAATTCTACCTTTGACAGGTCAGTTGACACAATGACAGGTAAAGTTTCATTCTCTCCTAGATAAGCATAGCGCAAGTGATCTGGGAGAACCTTTAATTCCAACTGCGGTGGCTGCTGAATGGAGGTTAGCAGTTTATCAGTCGCATCTGCTAGTTCTTGAAACTTCTTCCAATATGGTAAGAACGAGTTGATCCAGTTTACACATTCTTTGATCTCAGCATCATCATCATCGTCACCCTCGTCTCCCAATAATACTGCCTCTAAGGCATCACTGCTCATTCTTCTCTTGGAGACTGCCTTTTCTATCACATCCACACTAAATCAACTGTCACTAGCCACCAAATACTTCATAGACCTGAAGACATTAAAGACCACCTCATCTCCTTAAACTCTAAGCTTAAGCTCTCCTTTGTGAACATCAATAAGAGCTTGTCCTGTGGCTAGAAATGGCCTACCGAGAATAATTGGGACATCTGTATCCTCCTCCATGTCTAGAACAATAAATTCAGCTGGAAATATGAACTTATCTACCTTCACAAGAACATCCTCAATGATACCTCGTGGATGTGTTAACGATCGGTCTGCGAGCTGTAAAGTGACAGTTGTTGGTTTTGCCTCCCCAAAACCAAGTCTTTTAAACACAGATAGGGGCATCAGATTGATACTTGCCCCCAGATCACATAAGGTGTGCTTACATTCAAACTTGCCAATGGTGCAAGGTATGGTGAAACTCCCCGGATCTCTCAGCTTTTGGGGTAACTTCCTTTGTAAAATCGCGCTGTACTCTACAGTGAGTGCTACAGTCTCATAGTCCTCCATTCTCCTTTTCTTTGACAGAATCTCCTTCATGAACTTAACATAACTGGGCATCTGCTCCAAGGCCTCAGCAAAAGGAATGTTTATGTGCAGCTTTTTAAACACCTCAAGAAACTTAGAAAACTGTTTATCAAGTGTAGTCTTTCTAAGCCTCTGAGGGTATGGAACTCTAACTGGCTGCTCAATAACAACTGGCGGACTCTGTTCTGACTGCTGGTGGTCTTCAGTAACCCTTTCTGAATCAGACTGTTCACCCATCTCTTTATTCTGAACCACTGCCTGTGGAGGTCTAGGCTGCTCAGTTTGCTTCCCACTCCTCAGAGTAATTGCCTGAACTTGCTCCTTGGGGTTGACTTCAATATTACTAGGCAAGTTTCCCCGAGGTCTGTTATTGAGCATATTGGTCAACTGCCCAACCTGTGTCTCAAGGTTTCGAATAGAGGATCTGGTCTCAGTCATAAATTGAGTCTGAGTATTAGTAAGAGTCAACAATGCAGCTTGCAGTTCATTAGGCCTCTCAGGTTGAGGCATTGATTGTTGAGGCCTAGGCTGTTGTGATGACGAAGCTTGATGCATAGGTGGCTGAGGCATGTTATTCTGAAATTGGCCCTAAAACTGAGGTTGTTGGCCTTGATTATTCTTCCACGAAAAATTGGGATGATTTCGCCACCCAGGATTGTAAGTATTGGAGAATGGGTTATTGAGTGGCCTTTGAAAATTTCCCACCGCTTGAACTTGAGCATGATCCACTAGGGTGTTATTATTCATACAGATAGGGCACTGATTGACAGAATGAGCACCACCACACATTTCACACCTCACTGCCATCTGAACCGCATTAGCAGATACACTGCTCTGTTGCAACTGCTTTGTCAAAGAGGCTACTTGCGCTGTTAAAGCAGTGATTGCATCCAGCTCATGCACCCCAGCTACCTTTCTAACTCCTGATGATCTTTCCTCAGACCACTGATGGTTGTTTGTAGCCATGTCCTCCAGCAGCTCATAAGCACCAGTTGCGCTCTTGCTCATAAAAGTGCCACCCGCTGCAGCATCAATAATGGTTCTGGTTGTCGGACATAAACCATTGTAGAAATTTTGTACTAGCATCCACTGTTCAATGCCATGATGAGGACATATTCTCAGGAGTTCCTTAAACCGTTCCCAAGCTTCATACAGTGATTCTCCGTCATTCTGGCAAAAGTTATTTATCTCTCCCCTCAATTTAGCAGCTTTGGACGGAGGGAAGAATTTGGACAAAAATTTCTAAGCTAGATCTTGCCAGGTGACAATAGAATTTGGCTGCAGCGAATTCAGCCAGCTTTTAGCTCTGTCCCTCAGAGAAAATGGGAAAAGCCTAAGCTTGATAGCGTCATCACTCACCCCATTATATCTGAAGGATCCACACAACTCCAGAAAATTGGAAAAATGGGTGTGAGGATCTTCAGAAGGCAACCCATTGAATTGCACAGAGGACTGCACCATTTGTAGAATAGCAGGCTTGATTTCGAAGTTGTTGGCCTCTACAGCTGGTGGGCGTATACTATTTTGTACTCCCGTCAGAGTGGGCAGTACATAATCTGTCAGGCTCCTCTCAGCATTGTTCTGAGCCTGACCCCCTTGTACAACTCCAGGAATTAGAACATTCCTGCCATCCCCTTCATTCTGTGCCATCTTCACAGATTTCTGGGCCTCCCTCTTGTTCTTTCTGAGTTGCTTGCAAGACTTTTCAATCTCAGGATTCAGAGGAACAAGTGTGTCTTTTCCTTTTCTGCCACGCATATACCAAAAGTCACCTGAGATAGACAAATTAAGCAACTAAACAGATTAGAAACAAGATAAATTAAAATCAAATTAGAATAAAAATTAATTAGACTGATATTGATAATTATTTTCAGTCCCCGGCAACGGCGCCAAAAACTTGTTGCGAAATTTATGCTGTGCAAGTGCACACAGTCGCAGTTCCTAATAAAATGGTAAAAACCAAGTATCGTCCTCAAGGACTGCTTTATCAATTACCAATCAATTAATCCTTTTAATTCTATTTGATTAAACAATTTTCAGATATTTTAAACTAAGAAAAATACTAACGAAGCACAATGAAGAATTAAACAAATTAACAGAGAAAATACAATTAGGACAATTATGATCCTCTATTTTCCACCCTCTTATTTCCTAATGCAAACATCTATATCCCTTTCTCCCTATTCAAGAATAAGTTGCAGAAACAATTCATAATCTGGTCAGGACTTATGAAATTCAATCTAAATGACAACTTCCTATATTTTTATGGTAAGTTGAATCATGTAGAAGGCATTAGCCACGCAACTCAGAAAATAGGCAAATAATCTAGATACTTTCGTTCTAAATTAAATTTGCATCCAAACAATCAAAGCATATCAAATTTCACTTTTCAGATTTCAATTTGATTCATAAAATAGCAATTAGAGGTGATCAATCAATAATCGCACAATTAACATAGATTGCAAGGAATTGAAAGAGGTAAAGAGAACATCAATTTTGCATTAAACCATAACAAGGGTTTCCAAAAGATTCACATAAAAGCCCTAAAAGAAAATTTAGCCTATGATATTCATTCTAGCCATATGATAGATCAATTACAAACATGAAAATTAAAAGAAAAAAAACTGAAAAACTCAGGGACGAATCCTCCAATATGGTGTTCTTACTCCAGCCGTCGTTCTCCCCTTTTGCCTTGTCTCTGTCGCCTATATGATTCCCAAAAATCCCTACTAAAAGTTCCCTCTGGAAAAGACTGAATTGCCCATAAAAAATAACCAGATATATCAGAAATCGCGAAACCAACGCTGTAGCGCTACCCTTGTAGCGCTGTAGCGCTAAACTCAGAGCCAAAATGGGGGAAATCTGGGCACCAGCGCTGTAGCGCTCTTTTGGAAGCGCTGTAGCGCTAAAGTCAGGAACAAACTTCCTGAAAACTGCGTCCAAGCGCTGTAGCGCTACCCTTGTAGCGCTGTAGCGCTAAAGTCAGTGCCGAGCCTCTTCAAAATTTCTTCCTAGCGCTACGGCGCTCCCAAGGTGGCGTTGTA
This sequence comes from Humulus lupulus, assembly GCF_963169125.1. Lineage (NCBI taxonomy): Eukaryota > Viridiplantae > Streptophyta > Magnoliopsida > Rosales > Cannabaceae > Humulus > Humulus lupulus. Next base: position 92,119,159 of record NC_084795.1, read on the forward strand.
GCGCTACTTACAGAACCAACAAAAGTCACAAATCCGTCTCGATTTCATTCCATTTTCGCTCCTTTCCAATATTTGCATCACTTAACATTAATCACCCTGAAACAAGAACGAACGAGCATAATTCCGAACTAAAATAATCCTAACTAATGAAAAATAGCCTAAAAACTAGGACCATAAACGAGCCTAAAACTCGTTTATCAGTAGTATGTCAGTTTCCGTGGATTTTGGTTCAAGCCGGGACTTAGTTGGAAACTCATAGCAATAGTTATGGATTTTATAAGTTTAACCTATATTTAGAAATATTAATTATAACATAAGGTTTGATTAATATTGCTGGTTCCTAGAAATATTATTTATTATAACCTAAGGTTTAGATAGAATTATTAAGAGTGTGACACTTGTCATAATCATGTTTATTAAGGATTTAAGTATTTATTATTGAATAGATTAATTAAAAGAAAGCTCTAGAAGCTCTAGAACCTTCTAGTAGCTGTTAGGATCACGTTTTGACTCAGTCAAAGCTGTTTAATCAATTCAAAATATGTTGAAAAAGTGTAAATACGTGTTTGATATATCAATGTATGCCGATATATCGCTGCTATAAGGGCCGATATATCGCCTAAGGAAGATACCAAAAACACATCGACTTTGCATGAATGAACGAACAAGGCTCGGGAAAATGGTCTAGGCGATATATCGCCCAGGGTAGGCGATATATCGCCCCTGGTACATTTATTTTGAAAATTTGGGATTTTAAATTTGAAAACAGCCTTAACCACTTGGACCTGCCTTTGAACGATTTTGACCGAGTTCTGGGCGTCTGTTGAACGAAAATTCAAATATTTTTCATTTTATATTCATTTATTTGTTCAAATTAATAGGGGTTAGTTTCACTCCTCAAACTCTGTAAATAAGACCTAGTACTCAGCCATTTCCTTCATTCATTCAAGCATTGTTAAAACCTCCAAGCTGCTAAGATTGCTATAGAGAGAAACACTTGGGTTTTGGGTTAAAAAGCTTTTCCAATCTAAGCTTTTCTAAATACTTGGGAAGTAAGATATAGAGTTATTTCGGTATCGGTGTATAGATCAAGTCATAAGATCATTCAAGGTATTCTTATCCTTAAGTTCAGTTTTTTATAGTTCTTTAGTTTTCTTTTATTTTCTTTCAGATCCTAAGTCTTGTTTATGATTCTTGGTTAGGTGTCTAAGTTTCTTGAAACTTAAGGTTCTTTTTAGTAAGTTTCTTCTTGGATGGTTTAGTTTTCTTTTCATCTCTTTTTCTTTAGAAACTCATGGTTTTACTATTGGTTTTAGGAGTGTTCCAAATCCTATTCTTGTTCCCGAATGTTCCAATTTTTGGTAAGGAAAATAGGCTAGATTATATGTGTTTATATGTTTATGTTATGATATGTTTTATGCTATGATATGTATATGTATAAATATGTTTTATTCCTTGGGCATATGACTTGCTTAGATAGCAAGCCCCAAGAATATGTTTTGTAGTCGCTTGGGCATATGACTTGCTTAGATAGCAAGCAACAAGAATTTTTATCATTTTCATGGTTTAGAGTTATGATTTACCCTACATCGATTAGTAGACAGAGGACCTGGATGGGTTATCATATACTATAGTGTGATCTAACCTACCTCGATTAGTAGACAGAGTACCTAGATGGTTTTATCATATACCATGTTAATGAGTTAATGACCCTTAATATTATAGTCCTATATGATATACGCTTTTTTTATAGTCATTTGTTTTATAGTATATACTTTATGATATAGTCTTATGTTTATGTTTTATGATATCTAATGTTAGTAGATTTTCCTTGCTGGGCATTAGGCTCATTCCTTTATTTTTTAGCTTGATGCAGGAAAATGAATATGGAAGGCGAGAAGGATTTGTGGTAGCTTGGCATGTGTGTTGAGGATGAATGGATTGAATGGACTGCGTGAAGATCGAGGATGACGTTGTTTAAAGTCTTTTAAATTATGTTTTGATGTATTTCTGCATTTAGTATTTAAACAATTAAGGTTTATGTTTTATGTTTTATAAACAATGAGATCTCATACCATATCACATTTTATATTTTTACCTTATTTTGTATTTGGTACAATATTTTGGGTTGTAAATAAAGTTATGTTATTTCTTATGTATGTATTCAAATTAGTAGCTATGTCATAGTAGTTTTTAATGGTCCGAGGTCTTAGAAATAGTCGGATCATTACACTAACAGCCCCGAAGCTCACTGACATCGACTTGGAAAGAAGGAAAGGGTCTCCTTTCTCTGAATGGATCAATGCTCTTATAGTACCTCCCAAGTTCAAGATGCCAACTTGGAAGATGTATACTAGAAGGGAAGATCCCATCTCACATGTTAACAATTTTGAGATACAAACAGACCTTCAAGGGGTTAAAGACGACGTCTATTGTAGTATCTATCCAACTACTCCAGCAGATTCTTCTCAACAATGGTTCTTCAAACTGGAGCCAGGAACCATTACATCCTGGGATACATTTGTGAGGCTCTTTTACTCACAATTCTTTGTTGCTCGTATCACACCTGTTGAACTCAATGACCTTGTTGACATTAAGCAAGGGCCAAATGGGCCTTTGAAGGACTTTGTGCAGAGGTTCATGCATGAGCCTGCCCGATGGAAGACAACCAGCAATGATGGAAAACTGATGGCCATTATGGGTGGAATCCAAGTAAAGGGTCCTATATGGACTGACCTAAGGAGAAAAATTTTCTACTCAATGAGGGAGTTCTTAGTCACGCATACGAGTTTATTAAATTAAAGGAAGCCATTAGAAGAGCAGATCAAGCCAATCAGGCAGGTACCAATACTGTTGCTCCAGCCAAGAATAATGGAGCTCCAAACTAGAACCAGAACTAGGCTACCAATGGTAATGGAAATAAATATAACCAACGAGGTGGAAAATGAAACAAGAACTTGAATAGTGGCAATAACAAAAGGGCCAAAACCAACGATAAACCACGAGAGAATGTCCTTCGTTTTACCATCTACTCTACGCTCTTGGAGTCACAAGTAGAAGTCTTCCAAGCTACACAGGCTGAAGTGCCCTATAGGAAACCAAATCCTATCAAGAAGGATATAAGCAAGAGAGACACTAGCAAGTTCTACTGCTTCAATAACGATTATGGACATGACACTAATGAGTGTAACCTACTTAAAAATGAAATTTAATTTCTCATCTGCCAAAATCTTCAGGCCATGAGAAGATACGTTTGAATACCTGCCGAACAGAATCCAGTTGCTGCAGGAACTTCTGATGCACCAGCCTAATCAAAGTTGGCTAGATATACATTAACAACTCAAGTGCCGAATTGCACCATTTATTATGAGTTAATGTAAGGCTGTCTATAAGGCATGATTTGTCCATTTTTCTATGATCAACCATTTTTATTGTATTTATTGGTCATAAGGCATGTTTTTGCCCATTTTGTAAATGACCAATAATTTATCAATTTCATGAATATTTTGGTTGCAAGGCATGTTTTGCCCATTCAATAACCATTAGTCATTTTTATTTTCTAAAAAATGTTGGTCGCAAGGCACGTTTTTGCCAATCTTCACGCAACTAGCTACTTTTCTCTTGTCTGTGTTTACTAATTGTAAGGCACAATTTGCCCATTTTCAAACAATCAATTACTTTTTTTTTATGATCTAGACTTTGTTGTCACGAACGAATCGCCCATTTATAAGAACCAATTTTTTATTTCTATTTTATAAGTCGAAGATTACTAATCGTAAGGCACATTTTGCCTACTTGGTAAACGATTAGTTATCTGTATTGCTTTTGTTTTGAGTTTTCTGGTCGTAAGGCATGATTTTTCCCACATCAAAACGACCAAATATTAATCATAGTTACTAAACTGGTCGAAAGAAACGATTGTCCATTTTATATTGACCAGTTATTTTTATGATTTTTTATTGATCAAAAGGCACGATTTGCCCATTTTAAAATTATCAGTTATTTATATGGCCTTAACCAATTTTGGTTTCTCGTACAGACACGATTTTGTCCAATTGATTATGATTTATCTACAATGGAGTGTGCTAGTACATTCAATTTTCCAACTATTGTGATTATCACAAGTATTGCTTAACACGTATGGTTCCACTGTCTTTGTATATTTTCTATGTGATATGTTCTAAACAGCTAGGTTAAGTTCGAATAGGCTTTGGCTATTTGGCAAGTGACCAAGGACTTACCTCCTCGATCAGTTGGAGGGCAGATAGGGTATACACCGCCATAACGTAAGCAAAAGAGTAAAAACAATAACTGAGTAGTACTTAGATTTTTTTTCAAAATTTATAAAGTGTTAGTGCTTCATTTGTTTGTTCAAACAGTAAAGAGGAAAAAATGACAAGTATGACATGAAATTTTTTTACCTAGGACAACATATTGTAACGTCCCAAAATTATCTAATAAGGCTTAGTGCCTTGATTAGTGTTTTGGGAGGGCATAATTGGATCTATATGTGATTATATAAAATATATGATTTATATTATCATATAATTATCTTTGCATGTTAAAGTGTATTAAGTGTGCTTAAAGGCATGCTTTTGTTAAAAATTGGCATTTTTGTAATTTTGACCTGTTGAGGGTATAATTGTAATTACATGTGTTATATTTTTTAGACCACATTATTATGTGGATATATTTGAGATATTCGGCTTAAGTCGGTCCTTTTGAGAAATTAGCAGAAAATTCACAACGGGGATTATTACCCAGCTCGGGGTGAGACTAAAGGTATTTTGCTAATTTGGTGAGTTACCGGGAGATATTGGAATATGAGTTATATTTGGGAGATTAGTGGAATTAATTAGAAATTTTTAAGTGTAATTTGAGGTTTAGTGGGAGTTTATGGAAAATGACCTCTATGCCCTTGTGTGGCTTTGTTAAAAGATTTGTGGGGCAGGGGTATAATAGTCATTTGGCTAGGCTAGGCAGTTAGACAAAAGGTTGAAGTGGTTTTCCTCACTCTCACATATAGCTCCCCCCCCCCCCCCCCCCTCATATTGTTTTTCTTAGTCCTTTGAAGACTTTGCCTTGGAGGATCAATTTTGGAGGTGATTGAAGAGGAGATTAGCTTGTTCATGAGGATTAGGAGCTGCCAAGCCAAGAAATCCAGTTGGGGAATTCAAATTCTAGGAGGTAAATCCAAACTCTTAAAGCTTTTGAGTTTTTTTTAGTGTTCTTGGGAAAATCCTTGGATTTTGAGTTTGAGTGTGTTTTAGAGGTTTATGGTTGTTGCTTGATGAATATCTGAGTTGTTAGTATTGTTTTGGTGGTTGAGATTAGTTGGAATGTTATTTTGGGCGTGGTTTGAATCAGTTTGCAATTTCTGAAATCACAGGAATTCTGAGTTTTTAGGTTGGCGCCACGACGCATGGTAAGAGTGACGCGGCTCGTTTGAAGGTCCTTGAGGTTGAGGTTTCCTTGGACTGACTTAACATCGCAGCGTTAAATGGGAAAAATATTTTGGTGGGCTCTCTGCCAAGTGGGGTGCCGCAGCCCTTAGTGATGGTTGCGGTGGCGCAAAATCCTTATGAATTCAAATTAGCCTCTCAACCTAGTATGGGGTCGTAGCGTAGGTGTGGGGCATCGCATCGCTAAATGAAAATTTCATGTATGTGGCTAGGGGTTTTGGAAACCCAAATCAAAGGGCTCAGGAACTGTAACGCCATGGATAGCCAAGACCATTACATTGTGTATTTTAAATAGTGCTGGACTTGCAAATCAAGTCATTTGGATATAAATTTGTCACTAAGGGTAATTAACGGATTAGGGTTTAAAAGTTTTGATCATAGGAACGGTTACTTTCATTTAAAAGTTTAAGTCTATACATGGGATCCCAAAATAAACATTTAAGAGGCATTTACAATTCCAAATGGTAATTACAACATAAACCGGCCTAATCGGCAAAATTAGGGTTTGACTCTAGTCCCTCTTGAATCCTCGCCCATGGCGGTCGAGCAGCTGCAAATGTACACGCCGCCCCCAAAACTCTCCAACTCATGGCTGGTCCAGCCTCCCTTTTCCCTTACCTTCACCACATAGCACCTGTGAGCCAAGGGTCAGCAAGAAAACTTAAATCAATAGATTCAAATAAGCAACAGGATATAAATAACAAGCTCAGCAGTAACAGCCTTGCTCAAAGAAACACATAGTCCAATTTAAATAGCCAATGAGTTAGACAAGTGCATAGCGCACTTCTAATTATTTAGGTAACGTTCGGGCTAGTCAAGTGCATATTGCACTCCCAGGTTGCCCTAGCCAAAATGGTCTGCATTCCACACGCTTAATGTCATCCCAACTCCCTTAGGAGGAGCTTTCAGATCAGGTATAATCAAACATATAGTTTCCATAACACACAATCAGATGCAGCATATACAAGCATGCCTAATCAAATAATCTGGCATAATCATAGTCATATTCATTAATAGGGGCTCGAGCCACAATTACAACCATGGTGTAGTATTCTTACCTCTAGTCCCGAGTAGATAGCGTATGGCAATCCCAAGCGCAATCCTTACTCCCGAGCCCTAACGGTATAACCTAGTCATAACATAATAATGGAGAACCATCATGCACTAGACTATTTAAAAGCTTCAAGGTTAATTCCTAGCCTGTGGGATCTCAAATTCTACTAAACTGGGTAGTAGAATCCTTCCCGAGCCTTTAAGTTTGAGTTCCCAAGCTTAAAAACCCCATTTGGCCAAAATCCTCAATTTGAGCCGCGACGCCCCCACAAGCGCCACAGCCCTCTACAAGTTAGATAGAAAATTTCTTTAATTAATTCCCTAGACACGTGCCTTGACACAACCCACCTAGCGACGCGGCGCTAAGACGGTTCAGAGAACCACCCCTAGCCCCCGATTTAATGCGGGCTGTGGCGCTCCAAGAACAACACCGCAATGCGACTCCACGAACCCAGATATTATAGGTTTTTCCTTTGTTTCCCTCGAGCCAAACTCTCTCCAAACCAAACCCGAAGTTATACCAAAGTCCCAATTGAGTCTAGGACTCTCAATAACACAACATAAGCATCATAATCATGCCGAAAAACTAAGCGAAATCCTTACCAAAACTCAAAATCAAAACTAAAGTTTAAACCTCAACCAAAAGCTAAAATCATAACATAATTCCCTCAAAACCAGAGCATAAATCTTACCTTAACTGAGATTATGGCCTCAAGCTGCCTCTTTATCTCAATCCTAGCTCCAACCCTCAATTCACAGCTTCAATTCTCTTCAAAATTCATAAAATCTCCACCAAGCTTCAAGAGGGAGAGAAACAAGAGAGTGAAAGTTGAGTTGCTGAGTGTTTTTGTTCTACTTGTTTCTAAGCTTCCAAAAGTCCCTAGAAGACTAAGGTAGCCCAAGGCTAGGGAAAAGGACCAAAATGCCCCTAGCCTTTACCTTGGTTCTCTAACACTCTCAATGGCAAAATTGTCTTTTTACCACCCTTTTCCCCTAAACCTTAAACTCCACTCAAGATTCACAATTAATCTCGACATACCCAAATAATCACCAAATAGCTACCCTGTCGAGTTTTATGCCCTTATAAAACCATGTCGAAAATGTAACACGATTTCATATTATCAATAAAAGTAGTAGAAATCATCTAGTTTGACAATCGAGTTGCTTGCTAGTTTTATTACATGATTATTGAAATAATACAAACATTTATAAAATCCTGAATATATGGATAGTTACAATTATAGTGACTAGGTCACAGTGGATTATAGTTGTAATTATATGTTCAAAAGAACGAGTCCTAAGATTAGATCAGTGCATTGGATTTTCACTGATTAGAAAATCTGCGATATGATCTACTTACACATTTGGGGTGTGATGTCTTGTCCAAGGCATTGGCCACGTAGATAACTAGTTACGATATTGATTATTGATTGATAAATAAGTATCGTTGTTATCAAATCTAATCAATGTCACAACGTTGACCATAGGTTAAGTCAATCTTAATTCTGATGATAATATTCTGCTAATTATATTATTTAAATCTTTTCACTTGTTCGTTACCAACTTACCCTACGGTCTAGCCCATACTTACATCTTTGAGATTTAGTAGTGTAATTGAGTGGGAGTATTATTCATAGATATGAAATCTATAACTTCTGTATGAGAAGTGAAAAGATGATTTCCTTAATTGCTTTGTTTAAAAGGTTAAATGATTGAGATCTCATTTCTGTGATTAAGTTCACGGAAATATCATTTATAAAGAACTTAGTGGGAGTTAAGGATGAAATACTGATGAGGGGTAAAATGCTAATTTGCACCCATCTCGTTAGTAAGTCATCAATAAAGAATTGACTGACTATAATGGTTATAACAATGGATAACGTATTTATGGTTTGAAAAATATGTTCTATGAATTCAAGAGTTCAATTTCGAGTCTATAGTGGAGTCATGATGAATTAATAAGGTAGTGAAATTATTCGTAAATAAATTCACGATAACTTATTGGAGCTTGATTTCATGGATTCATGGTCCCTGCCATCACATTTGAGTAAATCATCTAGAATGTCTCAATTAATTGATTTAATTATCAATTAGGATTTTTAAAGTTGACTAGGTCAATTTTGGAAAATTTACTGAGATATGAGATTTAGAGAATAAAAGAGAATATTTGGGTAAAATTATTAATATTGATAAATTGGTGTCAATATAAATAAATAATATTAAATCAAGTTACAAATTATAATTAGTTAATTTGAATAAGGACTTAATTAATTAATTAATAAAAATAAATAAATAAAATGTTTTGAATTTAGGCCCAATTGGGATTTAAATTCAAAACTGAGAGATTGGGCCCAAGTCCATTTATGGCAGCCCAAGACTTTTATTTTTTGTTTATTATTTTTAATTAATTTAAATTTAAATAAAGCTCATTAAGTTGCCTATATAAGGAATATGATATCTAGGGTTTTCAAAAAGAAGTCAGTCTTAAATGATTCATTGGGTAAGTGAAAACCTTGACAGTCTAACCCTTTCTTGGCCACTCTATCTTCTTCTTTTCAACTAGATCTCTATCTCATGTTTTGAGAACCAATCCACACTAGTTCTAGGTTGATCAAAGGCTTGGTGAGGAAGACTGTGTTGCTGATCTAGTTCAATCTCTTGATAATACTCTGCTACATAAAGGAATCAAGGGTTAGAGAGATTAAAGGAATGAGCTATTCTAGTTCTGCTACGTATATGTAAGTTTTTATACTTAACTCTGTTTTGTATCAATTTCATAGGAGCATGTTCTAGGAATTTTCATTTTGTTTGATAATATGTAATTCTATGAAAATAAATAAAGATCCTCCCATATGTATTTCCTACAATTGGCCTCAGAGCCATAAGTTGCTAGTTTATTTTCATGAATGAACATGTATGAAATCAATTGATATGTTAGGGTATTAATTGGATGATACATGTTATTGGTGCATGTTTAAGTTTTCTTATGTAAATTTATCAATAATTTGGTTGTGTTTTTTACTTGTTTTGGAATTGAAAAAACTGAACAGATTTTTTTAAAAAAATTTTTTTGGACTGATTAGGCAGTGTGCATGCTGGGTACGCATGAAAGAGCCGCCGAGACCCTAGCCGTACTCATCTAGGCCCGAATGGCCTCGCCATCTAGACCCCGTGGGCCATGCCCATGGAGTGGCCTCGCCATCTAGGCCCCGTGGTGGCCTCGCCCATGCCCACGGAGTGGCCTCCCCATCTAGGTCCCGTGGTGGCCTCGCCCATGCCCACGGAGTGGCCTCGCCATCTAGGCCTCGTGGTGGCCTCGCCCATGCCCACGGAGTGGCCTCGCCCATGCCCACGGAGTCGCCTCGCCATCTAGGCCCCGTGATGGCCTCGCCCATGGCTCCAAAGTGGCCTCGCCATTTAGGCCCGAATGATGGCCTCGCCCATGGCCTCATGGAGGTCACATCCGCAGCACACTTGACCTCGTGAACAGCCAAGAGAGTCGCGCCATCAATAAGCCTTCCAAGGGGGCCTCGCGAAGGAATGAGAGCTACGTCACCTAGTGGCCACGTGAGTAGAGCCATGCACCAAGGGTCCCATTCCTTACACCTTGAGATCCTTATGCTTAAAGGCTCCAGTACGAGTCGAATGGGACATACTTGTACTACCTAGTACTGAGTACGGACACCGGTATCAGTGGGACTGCTGGGATAAGAGTTATGGCCCATACGCCTACGACCAAGGGTCAGAGTCGACACCACTACCACCTGCGCCACTATGCCTGCCACCACTCATCAAACATGGGTACAGACAAGTATTGGAGACATCCTCCTGACACCTGCTCCTGTACTACTGGAGGTACGACCACAACCTCTGAAGCCACTCCCCTGACATAGTACTTATGTACCACTTGGTCTCCTGGACCACCATGTACCTAAGGCCATTAGAGCCTACTATAAAATGAACTTGAACACCACCTGAAAGGGGGTTGGAAATTTTACTGTAGCAAAGGCTTGAGTGTGAATGAAAGACTGAATTCTTCATTATTGTTCTATCATTGTTCTTGAGTGATTGTTTAAGTTTCTACAGCTTTTCCATTAGAGACCTTGACTTGATAATTTTTCCAACTCAACTTAGTTGATGAGTTCTCACCGTCAACAGTTTGGCGCCGTCTGTGGGAACGTTAGTTTCAAGGTACTGTTCCACCATTGTTTCTGGCAAGAAGAAAATGCCAAGACGTTCAAAGCGACTGAGGGAGCCACGAGAGGTAGAGGTTCACCTGAACGGAGTCCATCTGAAGGCCTCCATGAAGGATGCTCCTCCACCCAGAGACGTGGAGCCCCCGAAGGACCCTGAGGTTCACGGAGGTGATAGAGTGGCCTCGTCACCGGCCGCTCCACCTGGAGAAAGTCCTCTAAGAGCACCACCGGGAAATGCTAATGAGTTCCCTCCTCCAAAACCACCGCAGGTACCGAACTCCGGCCGGCAGGACCCGGGCCCTTCTGCCCGTAGGCATGATAAGCACCCCCGGGTCCATTCCGTGAGCTCGAGTTTGAAATCTCAGTTTTATGAAGAGGAAATACGTGAGCTCCACCGTAAGAACCAAAGGTTGGAAACCACCTTGGAGAACATGCAAGAGGTCCTGAACGGCCTGTTGCAGGGTAAGTCGAGCGTGACCTTGCCTAAGAGGAAGGAGAAGGGCAAGGATGGGGTGGAGACCACTGTACCGGTAGATGATGGGAGAACCCGACACTCAACCAGTAACACCCTCCGAGCGAAGCAACGTGAGCACCCTGAACCGCCTAAGCAGGCCCAGAAACCAGCGCCGAGGACAAACGCTACCCCTCGCAATGAGGACGAGGTCACCTCTAAAAGAGCACCCTCAGACTTACGGGAGGAGCTCAATAAAAAGAGGGTGGGCAAAGGGACCACGCCCCCTGTGGCACCTCGAGAAGGCAAGGGAAAGGCGGATCTTAGCCCGTCCGCTCTGAGGGACACTCTAAGCAAGAGGAGGCAAGACCTGGACACGGAGATGAGGAGCTTGCGAAGCAAGATCGTCACCGCAACAAGCGGCCAGGTCTTTGAGGAAGAATTCGACCATGAGTCACCCTTCGTCAGGGAGATCCAGGCCATCAAGCTCCCTGCCAACTTTAAAGAGCCCCACATGACCCCCTACAAAGGAGACACAGATACAAAATATCATCTAGATACATTTAATGACCTGATGAAGCTGAGGGGAATTGGCTGCGGGGCGCGATGTCATTGCTTCGCTGTCACCTTAAGAGGACCTGCCTACAAATGGTTCAGGAGGATTAGACCGGGGTCCATCCGATCTTGGCAGCAACTTTCTGATGAATTCCTCCAGCAGCACCACGCCATGCGAGATTACACAATGCCAGGCACTAGCCTCGCCAATGTGAAACAAGGAGAAAATGAGAGTTTTAAGAGCTATATCCACCAGTTCAATATGGAGGCGGCTAAGGTAGGGAGCCTGACCCGCCGAGAGCTGAAAATGGCCATCACCGCTGGAGTACGCCCAAGGAGCAAGTTATGGGATAACATGCTCAAGAGAGAGGTCACGGACTTGGATGATTTCTACGAGCGGGCACAAAAGTACATTCGCGTGGAGGATGGTCACGAAAACCTTAAAGCTGGAAAAGGCCCATCGCCCCCGAAACCTTCTGCCCAAGAAAACCAAAGTCGTGCCAAGAAGAAGGGTGTATATGAGGGAACGAGGGACGATCGTCCCCGAAAGCACCAACGCTCTGGCGAGCGCATACAGAGCCCCTACACTTTTTACACAGACCTCACCCATGCGAGAGAGGATATTTTCGTTACGAACGAAAACCGGGTCCCTTTTAAAAGGCCCCCGCCAACAAAAAAGGATCGGTCTAAAAGAGACCTGGGCAAGTATTGCCAATATCCCAAGGATATCGGCCACACCACCACGGAGTGCAGCCATTTGAAGGTGGAAATTGAGGAGCTCATCCGCTGGGGACATTTGGGCAGATATGTGCGCAAGGAGAACCAAAGGCCAGAGGAAGGAGAGTCCCCTCCGCGGGCACGAGGGGTGGCCCCAAAAGTGCAGGGAGAGGTCAGGACCATCTTTGGAGGACCAGGAGTCGGAGGCGATTCAAGGAAGGGGCGAGACAAGTACGCCAAGGAGGCCAGACGAAGTCCACCACCTTGTGTTTTAAGTTTGGAGCAGCGCCCCCCGAAGAACTTCAAAGGCGAGAATGACTCCATAACTTTCACTGAAGAAGATGCACAGGGGGTGCGTTTTCCTCATAATGACCCCCTGGTGCTAACTGCCCAGCTTGCTAACATGAGGGTACGTCGGGTCATGGTGGATAACGGGAGCTCTGTGGACATTTTTTATCGACCAGCGCTGGAGAAGATGGGGTTAAGCCTCCATCACCTAAAACCTTGCACTACGACTTTGTATGGGTTTACGGGAGATTCGATGCAACCCCTAGGGACAATCGAATTAGCCCTCACCATGGGGGAGCAACCCAAGCAAACCACCATAATGGCTAACTTTGTCGTGGTGGAGTGCACCTCAGCCTTCAATGCGGTATTAGGGAGACCCTCTCTGAGAGAATTGAAGGCGATAACTTCTGTGTATCACCTAGCTATGAAATTCCCAACCCCTGGGGGAGTAGCATGCGTGAAAGGGGAGCAGAAGGAAGTGAGGGAATGCTATAACATGTCCCTCCGCGCAGCCACCAAACCATCTATACCAATGACAATGGCTGTGTATGAAGGAGCGACCCACACAAGTTAGATCCGCACAAGATTGGACCCACGGGTTACGGAGCCTCTCAAGAAGTACTACCAGCAAGGCTTTAGCTCTCAGGGCCAAAAGAACCTATGTTTATTTTGTTCTTCGTTGTTTTAGCTTAAGCAAGTAAGAATCAAAGAGGCTACCTAGGTAACCTCCTAGTTAGATGTAACCCCCTTTTTTATTTACAAAGTCAGTTGTAAACTGCATGTTATGAATGAAACTGTTTGCAACTTCATGTGTTATTTTTCTTCGCTACGCGGGCATCAGGCAAAGTGTCAGCCGAAATAAATTTCACCAAACACTTGGGGGGCAGGACAGGAGGCAATAACATGCAGCTAGCGAGGGGAACCTAAAAAAGGCCCTCTAACAGAGGATCCTAAAAAGGACCCCTCGCCCTCCTAAAAAGGAGACTCCTAAAAAAGAGGCTCCTAAAAAAGACCCTCTAATAGGGGATCTTAAAAAGGGCCCTCCATCAGGAGAAAGTGGCCCGCGAAGACAAATCAAGAAACAAGCAGGAGAACCCAAAGAAGGACCCCTTGCACCAGGATCCTAAAAAGGATCCTATGCACCAGGAGGATCCTAAAAAGGGCCCTCCATCAGGAGGACCCAAAAGGGACCATGGCCCTAAAAAGGACCCTTTAATGGGAGGTCCTAGAAGGACCCCTTATATCGGGGCCTTAGGCGAAGTCCTTAAATACAGAAAACAGGGAGAGGACCTTGCAAGGCATCCCTTGGGTTTACAAGGATTAGCTACCCTTGTGAACATCAAGGAGGCCAAAAGGTCTTACGAAAGAAAAATATATAGTGACAACACTAATAAGTCTAGAGCGACCACCAAGCCGTCTAGCCAAAAAGGGTCCTAAAAGAGACCCTTGCAAAAATAGCACTATGCATAATGACGAGAGGGTTGCTTCTCGCAAAAAATAATAAGCGCGCGCAAGAATATATAAAAGGATAGCTAGGACCCAAGGGGTCAAAATATCCTTATAAGAGTAATCAAGGGGCACCAAAAGAGGTCCCAGTGAACCCTTTCACATGGGCTCCCAAGGACCTCCAGCCTGGTAAATAAAAGAGGGGAACCAACCAAACCCCATCATACAGGCTCAAAAGGGCCTCGAATGCAGTAGAATAAGAGACACTCCACATGGCCGCTCGAGCGACGGCATGCTCACCAAAAGAAGAGAAATCAAAATTGGGATCCTGCCTCCATACGTTGTAAAGGGCGCTGTCTATGGACCTGTACTCAATGACAGTCTTCTCTGCCTCCAAGGAAGCACTTCTCTCCTGCAAGGGGTCCTGGTAACCTTGACTTTGGCCCTTGCAGTCTGGAGTTCGACCCTGATAGACTCGACTTCGGCCTCTAAATAAGTAACCCTCTCCTGCGACACCGTCACGATATCCTTGGTCGCTTGGAGTTCGCTCTTCAGGATGGCAACTTGGTCCTTCAGCTCCTTGGCCTTGGCAACCGCCTTCAGCTTCCTCCTCGACGAGGTGGAAAGTTCGGCCCGAACCTTCTTTAGCTCAAACTGGGTTTTCTCAAGCTCTTTCTCGAGCTCCTGGACCCGGGCTGTAAGACAGTCCCTCTCAGCAGTAGACGCAGAGAGGTTGCTAGACGAGTCGGGAAACTGTAGAGCCACAGTATTGGCCTGCAAAAATAGACCAAAAGGATGTATTAGTCTCCAAATAGATACCTCAAGAAATTAGCCCATGAAGGAAGGGTTCTCTAAACCACTAACTTGGCATCCCCCTAAAGATACATGCTAGTAATCGTCACCTTTTCTAAATCCGGGATCCTTGCAGCCTTGAAGTACTGTTCGACGTCCCAAAGGAAGTTCTCCAACTCCTTTGAGTTCCGACTGCCATTAAAAGCTTTCGGTTCAGGCACCTTGATCATGGAGGACTGAGACGCAGAAGACTCAGTCATCGTGGCTGAATTCGCTATGGCCCTCTTCAACAATGTCACATCCGCATCAAGAGCAATGAATCGCTCTTTCACCGACTTTGACAGGTCCATAACACTAGTCATCACTTCTTTCATCTTCTCACCAAATTCCTTTTCCAAGTCGATCATGGCCCTTCCACAAACAGTAACTTGGTCTGATGCATCCTTCATCACATCACGAGCCAACTTATCAAGCGCGTCAAGTTGTTCAGAATGTTGTTCATACAGCAAGAACAAACTCACGGGTTCTTCATAAGTAGGAGTCCCCAACAACTCCTCGAGTCTCTCGACCCGAGTCGACAATTCAGCATTCGTCACCATGACTATTGCTTCAATATGAGCAGCCTAAGCTCTGATACCATTTGTCACAGGGTTAATTTCTCACTCACAAATTTTCCCCGCGATGGCCTAAATTCCCCAATCTAGTTAGCCAACCCAACACTCAGTTTCACACATTCACTCACGTTCGAGGTTTGCCCAGCGTTCACTCAACAACACACACTTGCTATCAAGTAAATAAACACAATGCCCACAATATATAGGAACCCTTCCCAACCTTGTTATTAAACACAATATCAAGGATACAATATGTTTCAGCACTGGACATCACATGCTGATGACTCAAGCGCACACAACCTATTTATAACCCAACACAAGGGTGCGGTTGACATCCCCAATCACCTAGGCCCTAACACATCAGCATCCCATGATAATCCTAAGTAACACGCCTGTGTCACATGGCCATGCCTTCAGCCCGAAGCATTGCATCTGTTCCCCAACAGATGTGTTCGAACCACTGCATCCGCTCACCAACAGATATGACCGAACTGTTGCATCTGCTCTCCAGCAGATGTGACCAACCAATGCGCCTGTTCCCAACAGATCTGGCCGAAAGCATTACACCTGTTCCCAACAGAGGTGACCAACTGATGCACCTGTTCCCCAACAGATGCGCATCACCCAGCTGCTGCCACCAGCTGACCTGCAACCTTGAGTGATGCCGAGGTCCGCCCGGCGGACCTTAGTGAGGGTCTCACAAACCACCCCCACCAGAAGAAATCGACGCCCTCGTCGATATACTTCTGAGGTACTTGTTCACCTTGTCCTCAAACTGCCACAAGGTGACCGCCTTTTCCCACAAAGCCTCAACTTCGCTTTCGTCTTACCATTGATCCAAGTACTCCGTTCGTTGGTTCTTCTTACTAGCTCCGAACGTAGGATGATTAAGGACCTTAGCCAATTTCTTCTCAAATTGCTTCCTTACAGTAGGAGGTGCCCGTACCACCTGCTATCTTCCTTTGGTCTTGTCTTCATGAAACTTCTTTAAAAAGCTAACATGAAAATTCGGGTGCACCTTGAATCTCTCAGGTAGCTTCAATTTGTAAGCCACTGCACCCACTTTCTGCACAATCTCGAAGGGAACATCATACTTTTGAACCAGCCCTTTGTGGTAGCACTTATCTGTGATTTTCTTCCAAATATAGGGAGTGAGTTTCAGCAACACTCGATCTCCCACTGAGAATTCCAAGTCTCGCCTGTGCTTGTCGGCATATTTCTTCATTCGCCTCGAAGCTTTCCCTAGGCTGTCCCAGGCAAGTTCCAGCAACTCGGTTCTATCCCGTGCAAACCGATATGCTGCAGGGCATACTCCTTGAGACTTCTGTTTTGCAACTTCGTGTGGTGTCAGCAGCTGCCTACCAAAGACTATCTCTGCTGGACTCATTCCTGTGGCAGAGGACTGTTGAATGTTATAGCAAAACTGTGTTGTATCAAGCAACTCTACCCAATTCCTCTGACTTGCTGTTACATAATGCCGTAAGTATTCCTCGAGCAACTAGTTCATTCTCTCAGTCTGACCATCAGTTTGAGGATGGTTGGCTGTTGAGAACTTCAAGTCTGACCCCAACATGTTGAACAAGGTAGTCCAAAACTTCCCTGTAAATCTCGAATCACGGTCACTGATAATATCTTCAGGCAACCTGAAATACTTCACAACATTCTTCATAATCAGCTC